>NW_024962266.1:13910872-14003372 GCF_019238085.1 Lagopus leucura
TTTTTTTTTTTTTTTTTTTTTTTTTTTAAATGCCCTCCCCCCGCTCCCCTCCCCCACCGCCGAAGGGAGGGCCGGGGGCGCGCGGGCGGGGAAGGCCGGGGCGAGGGCGAGGTCCGGGGCCGTGGCGGGCGCGGCGGGCCGGGCCGGCCGCCCTAGCGGCGGTTGGCGGGCGGCCGTCGCCTCCATCCTGCCGCATCGGGAACATGGCGGCCGCCTCCGACCCGCTGCGGCTCCGCGGCTCGGCCGCAGCCGCCCGCGCGGCGGTAAGTGCCGGGCCCGGGGCGGCGGCGGCGCGGCGGGGACAGAGTGGGGCGGCCGCGGAGTTCCTCCGACGCCTCGCCGCCTCCTCCCGGCTACACCGGCGGCACCCGGCCCTTCCCCGGGCCGGCGAGCGGCCTCCCGGTGCCCCTGGCCGGGCCGGACACAAAGGGCCGCGCGAGGAGGGCTCTGCGCGGTCACATGAAGCGGCGCAGCCAGTGAGCGCGGGGCGGGGGGGAGCGGGCCGCCGCCATTGCCGGGCGCGGAGCGGCGGGGCGGCCTCGGCGGGGCCGGGGGAGGCCGCGTGCCGGGCGGCAGGTAACGGCGGGCGGGGGGAGGCCGTGGCTCGCGGGTGACCGGGGTCGGTGCGGGGGGCTCCGGCGGGCCGCGTTCCCGCCGGCTCCGGCCGCGGAAGCTCGCCGCGCTCCGGCCGGCCCGGTGACGCGCGGTGCTGCCCGTTCCCTTCCTCCTCGGCTCGGAGCTGGTCGGTCGCCCTGGGATGTCGACTCGTGCCAGTCCCGGCCCGCCGACGGCTGACGTCTGCGCGGTGCCGCGGCGAGGCCGAAGTTAGCGGGCACCCTGGCCGTGGGGCGGGGGCTTCCGAGCGAAGTTTGTGTTACGTCGGGCTGCGGCGGTGAGCGTCGCCGTGCGCGCGATCCTTATCGCACGGAATCTGCAGAGTTCTCTGTCATCGTGGCTCCGTATACAACCTTCAGTCTATCTGAAGTTCTTGCGCTGGGGTAACGTGGGCGATATAAACTGACAAGTCATGATGGTAATGAAAAACAAACTGTGCATCCAAGCAGGCTTCCATCAGTGCTGTAAAACTCTGGCCCTTTAAGCGAGATCTCACCTACGGTCACGTTCTGATTCCGCCTCCCCTCCTCCGTAACACGTAATTAAGTTATGAAGATTGTGTCATGGAACTTCACTTTGAAACTCATAAGGGGAATGAACATGCACCAGGTTTTAGGAAGAAGCCATTTCGTGTTGTGTAGCTTAATGAATTGTCACACAGACAAACAGTTGGAGAGGTTTGTGTCCTAAAGATAAGGATTTCTGGAATTCCATCAAGGAATTGTGTCTCTTACTGAGAAGCTTAGGCATTTTTAAAATAAAAGTTGCAAAATATTTTTTTCATTCAAATTATGAAACAAGGCTCTAACTGAAGCATTTTCACATTCAGGAGGTACGTCTGAGTTTTGACAACTTTATGTGGTTCTTCTGCATAAAATCCTTTGCTGCCCGACTTGTGTAAAGCAGGTGATTTGAGGGCAGAGCAGGTGAACTGATTAGGCAATGCAGAATAGATCCTCAGGAGCTTTTAATGGGTCACTTACCTGGAGAGGAAACACTGCAATTTCCTTATTGGAAAGGGGGTTTAAGTAGGGTGCATGGAGGAGCAGTGCAGTGTGACAATCCTATTACACTGACTTACCATCAAAGCTGATGATGCAGTCCTGTCTAATATGACTGCAGAGGGATGCAGCACAGAGTTATGCGTGAGTAATAACTGAAATAGGAAGAGTCTTCAAAACGTCTTTAAAATAGTTTCTTGCAACACCTAGCACAACTTCAAATAGAGGTTTCTTATTATTGTTTTAAAACTTAAGTAGGAAATGTTTGGGGGGTAGGAGGATGTTAATTTCACCAGTAAACACCTTTCTTGTTTACAGGAATAACTTTTCTTTTGTTGTTTTTTGTCATACTGAAAGTAGTCCTTGGCAATGTCATTTAGCAGAATCAGGACAGAAGTGTTACTATTTTGATTTTTTTTCTGGAATCTTGTGAAATCCAGCATCTCTTCTGCAGTAACATGTGAAAGTATACGCCTAGGAAAATGCCAATAAAAGTTTGTGAGTGAACGTAAAAAGTGATCAGATGGCCTTCAAATCTCAGGAGGTGACCTGAGCTGTAGGAAGAAGAGGCCCTGTTGACATGAAGCATCCTTGTGAAGTTAATTATCAGAGCAACAATTGATTGAAGCAGGAGCATCAGCAATTGAATTAACAGGATGTTAAACAATAGTGGCAGTGCCTCCCACTTTAAAATAACAGTGCAGGCTGAGTTTCAGTATGGACAGCTGAGTTGCCAGGGGAGTTTCTGGTGGGATGGTTTGTGCTTACACTTGTATGTGCTTGCACAACTTACTTGTGCACAAACCTTCTATTTGTAGGGCCTTCTGCAGAAAACAAATGGAAAGAAAATACAATTCTTTGTAGTAATAAAGCATATGCACGCTCACATGCCTCTGTTCACCTTGAACACTTGCAGGTTTTTTACCAGCTTGCACAAGAAAGCCAGCAAAGCAGCTCAGCAGTGAAAACTGGACAAAATGCAGTGTAGTTGTGTCACTTGCTTTGCAGTTCCCCTGAAGTTGGTTTGGCTGAGGGTTCTCTGATGTTGCAGTCTGGCCTGGTTGGTTTGGCTGGTCAGGAGCTCTCTGTCAGCATGTTTTCATATTTTATAACCGCTTTTTGTGTTCTGCAACCTACAAATGATGCCGCTTTTAGTGGGCTGCCTGTTGAGATTATTGCTTTTAATTTGCTCTATTATTTCAATCCCAAATGCTGCACTCTAATGCTATGGTTATTTTAAGCCAAACTGAACTGATTTCTTATGTTCTATGCATTTTGATATTCTGTACTGTGTATTGAGAGGGTGAAAACATTTAGTAAAATTACGTTATATCTGCACAAAGTTGCACTCAAATTGACTTGTAAACTGATTCAGGATGGCAGAGCCTCCAAAGCATGATTCCTTCAGTTGAAATTTGTGTCCAAACATCTCGTGAATGTGAAGAAATTCCTGGTAAAGCAAAGCAAAACAAGTCTTCCTTCTCTCAAAATACGTTCATTTACCCTCCTTTTTAGCACTCTAAAAAGAAGCAGATTTTTGATAGTGAGCCTTTTTCCTTGCTGCTTTTTTGAGATGTAGGCGCAAACTTTATATAGCTGCTGGCAAAAGAGCTTAAGTTACCCAAGGAAGCTATGAATGTTGGTTGTTATGGTTGATACACTTGGATACTACTGGGCTAACTGGATTAAAGGTTTCCTCATAGTTTATAGTCAGGAAAGCACCCCTTTAATGCTTAATTAAGGAAGAAGTCTTTTATGTCTGTGTGCAGTGTGTCTCTTGAATCAAAACTGTGCTAGTAGCAAAGAATTCACACAAGCAGGGATGGTAACTGTCATGCCCACGTCGTTCACTGCATTGTAGAAAAGGCTTCTTTCTGCTGTATGAGGATGTGAAATAGGCACTGGGATTTCCCTCACTGCTGAAATCATCTGAAATGGACTCTAGCATGGTGCATCTCTACAACACAGTACTATTTGTGCACGATTAGTTTAAGTCGCAGCTGTCTGTCAAAACGGGCCATGTAATGAGTGTGCACAGACTTGGAATGTGCACTTAAAAAAAGTGGAGAGAACGTGATGGTCACAGGATTGATCACGTTACCTTGTGTGCGATGCCTTTAATCCTGGGGTAAAGTCTACCCATAATTCTGTTGTATTCACTCATAAATCTCCTTCGCTGAAGGAGAACAAGTTTTTAAAAATTCTAAAGTAAGGAAAAAAAAAACAAAAAACAAATAGAAACAAATACCTTACTGTGCTGTGTTTCTGTTACTGTCCAACCGCAACGAGCAGCTGCTAGGTTGATAAGTTGTTGCAATGCCTTTAAGGTGGTGAATTAACAGCGAGTGTACAACTGTCTTGTTTTTGTTATGCTAAACATTAACTGACTGTTTCTTAGCAAGCTTGGGACTACAGAGTGCGCTTCCTCCAACGGGGTGAGTGTGGTGCTCTTGGTAGGGGAGCTGCTGTTCTTAGAGGTGGCTTAGTGCAGCCTCTGGGAAAGGTAGATCTCTAGCTGGTGTCATCACTGATTGACACTGAGTGCTTAGTCTTACATATAGTTGATTAGTTGAAGAATGATGGATTATGTAGAAATTTAGTATTTCTTGAAACTTAATCCAGAGGGTACAGAGTCTGCTTAAATCAGAACAAAGGTCAGATCGCTGGGCTTGGGAACATTTCAGGCCTGTTGTCAGTGTGTAGTAATGATTTTGTGTGACTAACATTGCAAGTTGGATACGTTCTGTACTTACACAAGCTTTGGAGTTGAAGACATACTGTGTTTTGGGGGAATTCCAGGTGCTTTAGTGACTGGTCCAGTTGGAGCTGAAGACTGGAACTGGTCATTGCAGCTCTTCCATTTCCTGGGCTGACTGTTAGCACTGCCCTGTAAGAATGCTTTTGTCAACAGTGGTAGAACATAAGCAAAGTAAGATGCAAATTGTAGATCGGGTATAGTTTTAAATATTTTATTTACATCCTGTTGCCTGATCTTTCCTTTTTTAACTCGTGAAGAGCGAGGAATTCCTTACCATGTGTCATAGTAATGTTGAAGAGTAGTAACGGAACGCTTCCTACCTGTCTGCTGAATTATGAGCTGTGCTTTATTCCATCCACCTTTCCAGTCCTGCTTCTTCAGGGGGACAGTGGTAGGCATTCCACTCGAGATTTATTTCCAGTGCAGACGTCCAGCACTGACGTCTCAAAGCAGAAGGCTGCTTTGGGAAAACGGTTGCTGATGTCTGCTTGTAAAGCATGGCAGTGCAGTAATGGCTCTGTGCTGCTGGTAGGAAGTGGCGGGTATCTGTTTCTTGTCCGCCTGCAGGCTGGTGGGGGGTTTTGTTTGGTTTTGGTTTTGCCTGTTCTGCTTGGTAGTCTGCTGTCTTTTTTTTTCCTCTCTTTTTTTTTTCTTTTTTCTTTTCTTTTTTTTTTTATCTTTGGCTTTGTGCTTCTAGTGTCAGTCCTCTGAGTATTTCTACTGTTTGCTTCTGATTTACACAGCTTTTCTAGCAGCATTGTTATCCAGTGTGAAATAATTCTTGCTTTCTGTTTTTACAAAAGCCCTTAATGTTTACAGTGTTTGCTGCTGATATCTTTCTTCATCTTCATACCCAGGTATAAGCAGCAGTTTCATGGCTGCAGTGGTTCAAACATCATCTCACTATTATCTTTATATTAAAAATATATAGTTTTTCAGTCTTTCAAAAGAGGCAGGAAGATCATAAAATGTTAATCCTTTTACTAGGTTTCCATGCACCTTAACAATGCTTGTAGTTTATTGAAGAGTTTACAGTATTTGTGATTATTGTGTTTGCATAAAAGCTGTAACTGCTCTTAGGGAGTCGTCAGTAAAGACTTTGGTTTCTGTGCCCCTCTGATAACCATCAAGGAGGAAAGGGAGCATTTGTTATGAAAGCTTTTTTTTTTCTTTGCTCAAAGTTGAGTTGGTATTAGAAGTATATTTTCTTATATATTCTTATATTTTTGCTTGAAAAGTTCTGGTATAAATAACTTTGTTCCTTCCCCCAGAAGGGCTGGTTTTTGTGCAGTACTTGTTGTGAATGTCTCTTCTGTGAGAAAGCCTGGAGTGTTTGTGCTGTTGGTGAGTGGGAAGCACCAGCTCTGCAGCTGGCTGTGCAGCGGTACTCGTCCTTGCTGCTCACTTCCTTTTTGTTTGTGTTTTTTCTAGATCTTCCTAGATTTTCACATACCTTTAGGCATGACTGAGATCAGTCTTTTCGTGAGCAAGGCTTTAACAACAACCTGTTGCATGTAGAGAAAGCAACTGTAATGCATAAAATTTATACCAAAGGTTAGAGCTCTGAAAGTGCTGCAAAAACAGTTTTTTGTCTTCTGTTAACTTGAAAACAAAACACCACTTCTTGCCTCCTTCTCGGGTACTTACTAACAGAAACAAATTGTGATAGTTTTTTTTTCTGGGGAAAAGGAGAGAGGATAGGTGCTGGGACCATGAAATGGTGAATGAACCGAGAGGAGCTGTGAGCAGCAGCCTCAGAGGCTTTGGAGCAATTACAGAATGGGAAAGAGTGCTCTTTGCCTCATGTGCAGACTGCAGTGCAGGTGAATCTAAGGTGGAATGGTTGCTCATGTGGTACATAAACCAAAGAAGACATTAAAGACAGCATGTTGGAATTTTCTACATCTTTGTTTTGGAGAAGCCTCATAAGGTTATTTTGTCTGGCTTGTTAAGGAGTTTGGGCTAGCACTTGTGTCCGTGTCCTTATAAAGCCTTGAATGTGCTGGGTGGTGGTGACACACGTAGTGATGAGAAACGATAGGCTTTTTCACGAGCTGCTTCAGCAGTGACTCTTATAGGCATTGCTGTGTGTTCCTGCAAATTACTGGCCTCTGTTCACAAGCTTTTTGGATGGTAAGATTTAGCAGCTAAGTTCGCCATGATTCTGACTGCTGTGGTGTGGCAGGAGCTGCGTGTGGATTAGAGGGTCCCTTTCCTTGCCCAGCGTGCACGAGGTTTGGAGAGGAGGGCAGCTTGCCCACAAAAATCTTCTTTCCCAGTTTTACCGGTCTGCTGTGATTGAAAGAGTGCTGCTGCCACTTGTCATTGTGTACCAGTAGAAATGTGTGTTAACTGGCATTATTTGTTTCTTTTGAAGAAGGAGGGGAACCAAAAATAGAAGAGCTGCTTGGGAGAAACCATTTGAGTTACTGTATAACAGAAGTGTCCTACTATTGCCAAAAATACCGCACAGGTACAGCGATAACTCGTTTTTAGAGATGTCTGAGAGAGGAAGAGCTCTCCTATTTTGATCCTCTAGAGAAAGAAGTGATTGCAGCCTTCTTGAGAGAGATCCTTCAACACAGATGATTCTTTAAATGTTGAAATGGGTAGTGGGAATTGAGAAGTGTAGTTCTCTCTTGTGTTCTGCGTCTCTGCCCTTGATTCATAATTCTGTAAGGTTTGTTTGGCTTGAGATGGGTTGATTTCATTGTTCAATTATATAAAAATTGGTTAATATTGCATTTCTGAGCCTACTGGAGGTCTCGCACGGGTGAACAGAGAAGGTATGCAGGTGGCACTGTAGTAAGGTTTCATTTAAAAATAAAAATAAAATTCAGATGTTAGTTTTTGTGATCATTTCAGGAGTTGTGTGTCCGTGTTCCTCTTATCTATCCTGATAGATCCTTGTAAGCATTCATATAGAGACAAGCAGTTCAAATCCTCTTATGTTATTTTCCCATGTAAGAGCCTTGTGTTATGGAGCAAGATGCAAAGTTCTAAATTAATATCATCTCTAGGATCATTTGTTGGCATTTAGAAAAATTGGGAAGATGTGCACGTTCTGTGATCTCTTCAGAAATCCAGCAAAATGCATGAGGGAATTAGAAGGATGGGTTTGTACTTCTGCATGCAAAGCGCTGCAGTGTTCCAGCTGAAAATTTCCTAATAATGTTGGGAGTGTTAATGAGGAATTGTTTGGTTTTGGCTTGTTAAACCATTTAGGGAAAAGTGGTTTTGTTCATATTCTGTGACACGATCGTTTTGATATTTAGGATGTTGGGCACTGCTTTAGTTGAAATTGTATGAAATGTATTTCAAATAAACTTAGCTCTAGATTCACCTAGTGAGCTGATTCTGAAGCGTGCTGGTGCCTGCAGTTTTCAGGGGATGTAAAAATACCAAAGAGGAAGGATTGGAATGGTCCTTTGTTTTGTGGTTTCCACAATCTTAAAACAAAATCTGACAGCTTAGTAATATTAATGTTAGGGCCCGGGGTAATTTTATTCAAAATTATCTCCCTGCAACTTCGCTTCTTTTTTTCCAAATAGTTTTGGCTTTTCTTTCTTTTTTTTCTCCTTTTTTTTTTTTTTTTTTTTTTTTTTTTTCCTACTGTAAGTCATTTGGAGTGCCATTTTCAGCAGGAAGAAGCGTAATGTTGTCCTTTTTCTTCATGACTTCTGTCACTATTGATTCATTAGCATTTCTTCCTGATCTTGAAGGAGATTTTTTGCATTCAGATGTGAAAATCAAAGATGTATGAGCTTAATCAACAACTTATTTAAAAGAATGCATAAATATTAAAGTACCACTATGAAGCATAACCTTTTGTTACCACTGCTTTAATTCAGAATTCACACTTTGTTTTTCGTAGGGCAGCCCTTCCAGTTGAGTAAAAAAAGCAAAAAACTTAAGAACACCAAAGTCAAACCCCCCTCTCCTTTAGTCTTGTCCTCAGTATGAATCTGAGTGGTTTATGACAAGCTATACCTCATTTAAAAAGAAAGACACAAATACTGTATTGTTTTCCTCTAAATATTGTGAATTCCCAGTGACTTTCTGATAGGCCAATGTAGTCAAGGAACAGGTTTGCTAAGGGTATTCCCAAGCCTGCTCTTTGGAGGAATTTCACTCTTCTTTGGTGGAATTTCCCTGATTTTGTTTTAGCTGTCCTTTGAATTTGCTTTTGTGAATCTAGGAGAAAGATGCAATTTCTTAAATGAAGTCTTAGTACTAGCCTGTGTATTTCTGTACTTGTAACAACATTCTGGAGTGTAATTAATTCTTGGCTCTTACTTTCTGTGTTGCCTAAAGTTGATTAAATAGGAAGCGATCCAGTTGTAAGCATTTTTGTTAGACTTGCTCTGGTGAAGTCTACTCCTTTGTGTTGTACATAATATTACGGCAGAGTTCCTCTCTCATGCATTTAAGCCAGAATAATTCACATTTCAAAGAATGGTTTGGGTTGGTAGGGACCTTTAGGATTGTTTATTTCCTACCTCCTGTTACAGGCAGGGATTTATTGATATTCTCTAAGCATTTACTCTTGCTTGTAGTTTCTGTAGTGTTCCAGATGAAAACAAATATGAAACAGTGGAGCTAAGCTTGAAAATCTAAATGTGTATGTTTATAAAACTTGCAGTGATTTTTAGGTATGTTAGTTAGTATGTATGAATTGTTTGCAAGAAGTATTACCAGATCTCTTTTTAATTGTGGATGTGCAAGACCGATAGCAGAGCTTCCTTAAATGACGGTGAGCATTTTCATTTGCTTTTAGGAAGCTTTTAATTTGTGCAAATTAGATAAGCTATTTACTTGCTAGGAGAAATATATTTTTCTTTTGGTTATGTTCCTTTTTAAGGAGCGAGGTTGGCATGGGAAACATACAGGTTTCTTAGCTCGATTAAAAAACTGTATTGTGTTTGTATTCTGAAATGGAATGGTTGTACATGGTAGTGGTGCCAAATGTATTGATGTTTCTTAATGATGATTGTATGCGACCTTAGCCACTGCAAATTCAGTTCTGTGGTCTCCTGTAACCCAATGTAAAGCCTATAAAATAGGCTTAGAGTGTGGTCTCATGTCCCTTTTGTTCCTTGAGCTACTGTAGAAAATTTGGTTGGAAAATCTGTTTTCATTAGGAAAAGTGAACTTAAATGGCTGTATACCAGAACAATGACAAGAAAGTCTATTTTATTACTAAGTCCCAACCAGACCAACTGCCTGACTGCAGCCAGCGGGCTGGCTGTGCACAGATGAGCATAACTAATGTGGTTTGCTTTCTGCCGTTGTCTTTTCTGAAAGTTTTACAACTTGAGGAGCATACCAGAAGAATAGATTTCTGTAGGCAGAATTAGAGTGATTTGTTGCTGTAATCCATCATATGATGGAGACTTATATCATGAGCAGCAGCGTTTGTCTTGTGACTGCAATGGAATATTTAAGGAGGTAAAGAATAAGTGGCCAAACACTCAGGCTCTGATGGTTTTTCTTCTCTGTGGCATGCCAGGTATGCTATGATCTTTTGACTGTAGCTGCTGGCTCACTTTATTGGCTGTGCACCTGTAAGGCCAGGTAGTGGAAACTTGGCCAAATGTGTACCCAAAAAGTGGAGAGAAACTCTGATACTTAGCGTATGCAAAGGGAGGCAAGGCTCCTCAAACATTTAAAGGGTGAGAGTTTGAATAGAGTGGCATTTATGTAAGTGATGGACGGCACTGGAAGCTTGATGTGCTGCCAGACCAAGAGCGAGCATTGAGTAGCTCAATGAGGAACGGGGTTTTACTTACTTGAAAAACAATTTGCAGCACCTGCTATAAAATGACAGAATGGTTTGAGTTGGAAGGCACATCAGTCCACCCCCGTGTCACAGGCAGGGCACCTTCCACCAGATCAGGTTTCTCAAGATCCCAGCCACCCTGGCCTTGAGCACTTGCAAGGTACAACTTGACCCCAGCACCAACAGCAGTCCTCTGTCTTCATAAAGCAGGCCCCTGTGGAATGGAGGCTTTACACTGCTCAAGTGTGACTCCTCAAAGTCTTTGATATGTCATAAGGAGTGGAATGTAGAAAGCAAAGTATTTTGTATCTTCTTTTCAAATCTGATGAGCAGTAGTTGAATCCTATTATATAAAATATGTTTTTAAATGTATATTTTATTTGGACAAAACTATTGCAGGAAGGCTGCTGGTATTGGAATATATGTATTTAGGTGAGTGTTTTATCCTTGCTGGAGCACTGCTTGCAGTGGCTGCTTGGCTCTCCAATAAGCAGTCTGTGGAAGCCAGCTGTGGTGCTTATGGACACAAATGCTCCAGTGTCTGCTCTGACCTCTGCTGGAGGTTGTCATCATAGGGATATCAGAGTAAAATGTCTCAGCCATACCAACTCATAGATCAGCATAAACCTGTGAGATACTTATTATTAGTTTATAAGCATGGTTTTACAAATATTTATGGAAATCTAGGTGCATGGAATCTCCAGATACATTTTGTGAAGACTTTTTGTGTTCGCACACTCCCACAAAGGCTTCCAGCATGAGATTCTCTTTCCTATCACTGTGTATGGGAGATACCAGAAATGTGCCTTGCCAGATGCAGCAGGCCTTAGAGCTTATGATAAAAGCTCAGGTGTGCATTCAGCTAGAATAGACCTGTGAGGAGTTGCATTTGGAATTAGAGCCCTGGTTATTAGGGGATATTCATGCTCAATTCCTGTAGGTAACTTTCAGAAACACTCATTTAGTCTTTTCTTCCATTGCTGTTATGAAAGGAGTGTGTATTTCACTTTCTTATTAGTGCTCTCCCACCATTGCTTGCTTGTTTGCTTTGAAAGTGTCATGAGAAGAAGGGGTTTTTTTGAGCGGGGAATGGAAATCAGAGAGCTGAAGTACATCTCTGTGAAGAGAAACTCGAGGAGCTGGAGCGCTTCAGCCTGGAGAAGAGACAGCTCTGGGGAGACCACGTAGCAGCTTCCCAGCACTTAAGGGGAAGAGAAGCTGGAGAGAGACCTTTTACAGGGGAGTGTTGTGGTAGAGCAAAGGGGAATAGCTTTAAACTAAAAGAAGGGGAGATATAGATCAGACATTAGGAAGAAATTCTTTACTGTGAAGGTGCTGAGGCACAGATACCTCCCAGAGAAGCTGTGGGTGTCCCAGCCCTGGAGGTGCTTAAGGCCAGGCTGGGTGGGCCCTGGGCAGCTGAGCTGGAGGGGAACAGCCCGCGCATGGCAGGATTTGAACTGCATGGACTTTGAGGTCCCTTCCAACCCAAACCCCTATGTGATTTTATGAAAGTTGTCACATTTATCAGTAATCTTGAGCTGTAGGATTTTAGGCTGAGCCTTTTATAAAAACAGCATTCCAGTCTTAAGAAAGCAAGGAAAGTGTTTCAGGTTTTGTCATTTTTAAGACTGCAAAAATGTCGAGAAGGAGTTGGAAGTGAGCACACACTGTTTTTGTCTCAGATTTTCTAATCAGAAAATCCAGGGAGATGTGAATCTACTAAGAAGCTGCTTTTGGCTACAGCACCTGCTCTGATTATGTAATCTCTGTTTTGAGGAAGGTTTTTCAGTGGTTGCTCCTGTAAGGACAGAAAGTACACTGCTACCTGAATAACCTCATACTGGACCGTGTTCTTACAGCCCGAGGGTTAAAATAATTAATTACATTGCTGGTCTTGTTTCCAGTGTCCCACAAACTGTCTACAAAGTCTCCTAAATGCGGTTGTTTCAGAAGTGCACTACTGTGCTCTTTTGATTAATGTTAATGAATTTCCACAGAGTACAGTTTTAGAGAATACAGTTAGATAAGTACATCTGACTAAAAGAGATAGTCTGGAGTGAGATATCTTCAAGTGTGTAGCCAGAGAGAAAACTTGAGCAATTTTGCTGCCTTGGAATTTAAGCAGAGTTTGTAGTAAGAGTTGTTGGTGTCAGAAAAGCACTAAAGCTGAGAAGAAAATGGCGACCCGAAATCATTGTTGCTACAGTAACAACATGGCTTGACTATTAATGTGCTGCTCTCATCATGTTAGGTGTGCTGTGTGAGATGCTGCTCCTAGGTAAAAAGGACCTTACTGGAAATATATTTAAATCCACTTGGAAGCCTGACAATAACCATTAACATCTTTTAGAATATGAATCTATTTATTGGAAAGACTAGTTTGTAGTGAATATTTTTTTAACTACTGTTTTCTACAAAAAATAAATTACTTAATCGCATTCGATTGTACTGATAACTTTGTTGTTACAAAACAATTTGCAGGAAGATAAGGTGCAGTGTGAGCGATCTTTCAGTAGTAAGTTTGAAGGAAAACTATCTGGTTTGTTCTGAATTATTCATTTATTATTTTGTTCTATTTATTTCCATGGAAACTACAACAGATGCAAAGAGCACAATAATAATATCTGATAGAGCAGATTCTCAGCTGCAGAACGCTATTTTCCAACGTAGTCACCACAGGTAGCAGTGTATTTTCACCAGCAGTGACAAGAGCCTGCGTGCTGCACTCGTAGCAGTCTGCACCGGTGGAGGAGACCCAGTGTTGCCCCTGCTGAAAGCCACCACCCGCTGCCTCACTGTGCTCACATCTACTGATGGGTTTCCATCAATGTTCAACAAGCATTGGTGAATGTCAGTGGATGCCACTTTTTCCACACGGAGGAGTTCCTTGATGCTGCTTTGCTTCATGTGCCCTTCCATGTCAGACGCCATTCTGTCAGTGCCCCTCTGCTGTCATCTGTCACACAGCAACAACACGCAGTGGGATGTTGGTGAGATGGTCAGCCTCTACTGCTGTACCACCAACGTACGCCTCTGACATCGTGTGCTGACATAATAAAACATGAGACACTGCATTTGGAGCAGCCCTCATATTACTCTCATGAATTTAGTGTGCTTTAATATCATGGTTTCTCAGGAGTACAAGTAATTTTTATTTAACACTGAAAACCCGTTTGTTTCTCTTGTTTCAAATGCTTTACTATTTTGAATTAAAATTAAGAAATTGACGTCCTGATTGAAGACTTAAAAACAAGGAAGGGTCTTATTTAAAAGTGTAATCTGTGCATCTTTTTGCATTATGTTTTATTTCATAGGGCTGTCAACGTAGGCATTCTGCAGTAAAATTTGCAAGTTTTTCTCTAATTGAGGAAAGCTCATTTACGTTGAAGAATTTCAAAGATGTGTAATGAAGAGGTCAGTCAGGAAATAGATGTGTGAAGTGCAGGAAATGTGTGAAAACAAGTTGATGCATTGCTGTATGCCTGGGTTCCACAGGTGGTGGGCTGGGAGTGGGTACAGATTGGTAATTGCTCTCTATATGAGTCCACTGTGTGTGGAGTGCATTGTATAGTGTGTCAGATCCCACGTGTGTTTACTTTGAATGTACTTGTGTAGTATTTGTATTGGACAATCTTATTCCATGTACTGTCTATTACAAAACAGCCTTCTGACTCATTTCAGTGGAACTCTGCTTCATTTACTGCATCTCAGATGTGTGCTGGATATATAAATTGCAATTTCAAGACTGTAGAAAAATGCTTGGTATGTAAGAACAGTTATTTGGGCAGTGAGATGTTGCTTTTTGTTACACGGAAAAGGATGCACCAATTTGGTGTACATGAGGCTTGAACACTTTGTGGGTCTTACGTGCAGCTTTGCCTCTGTGTTTTATTGACATTCAGGGGGCTTGGCAGAAGAGAGGATGGTTGTTACTTTAGAGATGAACTGGCTGTGTGTGTGTTCTGGAGTGCATTCACGTCCCTGTATGTGTGCTGTATATATAAAGCTTGTGTGATGATATAGCAAAGGAATATGCAGTAATTGAGACTGGAGGAGTTCCACAGCTAAAGGGCTGAGGTAGTTACCACACAGGTAATGTATTGCAGAGATTCTGCTGACAGTATAATGATGAGAGAAGTGTTCAGTGTCAAGGATGATGCCAAGGTTATGTGCAGTGTCAGTAATGTGGAGTGAATCAGAGAGATGATGTCACACTGCTTTAGGCTTTTCCTGTTCAAGAGGAGCTGTCATGTTCAAGGTATATAATGGCAGGAAATCAAAAGCTAGTTTGTGTGGTCAAGGCAAATGGAGTGAAGGGTGACAGAAAACTTACGGATGTCTGCTATGCAAACTGTATTGATTTGTAGTTTAAACTGGTAGAATGTTACAGAAAGAAGGGGAATTGTTGCTCTGCAGCTTATTGTATGTATTATGGTAACTACCATTGTGAGGAGTGCCGTTTGATTTAGCTGAATATTGACAGACTGAATATCAACAGTATTTAGGATATTACATCTAACTTTAGCAGATGGGGAAGCTGCAGTGGGAAGTAACCTTTAGCAACAGTGTATTAATATTCTTTCTTAAGATCCAGAAGTTCTTTAAACTAATGCTTCAGTTTGCTTCTACCATGCTTTAATTTGTTGCTTACTATATACTTGCTTACTGGGTAACGTATGTTCAAAGCAGACAGCTCTTTACGTATCTGCTTTCTGTCCGCTTGCTTCTCTGCAGATATCTTTCCATCTGACGGTGTGCCTGCTGTATACATCGTTAAACACCTACTTCTGTCTGTTTAGAGATGAAGATGAAAAGTAGCCTTTTTAACTGGTAGCTGTTTCATTAGTCCAAACCCCAGTCTACCTAGAATATTTTTCCCTCTGAGAGCTTTTCCTTTTTTCCCCCCCTTTATTTAAGTAGTAGAGATTTTTGAAATAGTAATTAAATTTGTCATTTGACTTGACTGATGATAAAACATGAGCTCTTTTTTCTTGACTCAGGTAATTCTCTCTGACAACTTTTTTCCCACTGTGATAGTCCAATTGATGTTACGTTCATCTACTTGTAATCTGCTTGTTTGGACTGAAACAGCTTTCCTCTGAAGCATCATCAGTTGTGTTCCACTCCTGCGCTGTCACACTTCTCCTTGAAGTGCTTTGCCGTCCCATATGGGGTGTTGTCAAAAAGCAAAACTCTTCTCAGTAGAAAAATGAGATCAACAGTTCCACAAGAAAGCCCCACCACAGCTTTGGGAACTGTGCATGTGCTTTTTACTGTGGTGGATACTGTGAAAGGAAGAACTGTAAGGGTTGTTTTTTTGTTTTTTTGGGTTTGTTTTTTTTTTTTGAACTGTTTTTTCATATATAACTCAAAATCTAACAGGAGATGGAAAATGCCGGAGACAGTCTTCTGTCTTTCAGTCCCTTGCTTGTTATTTCTTTCAGTCAGTGAAGACTTTGAAGGCAGAAGCATCTCCAGTAAAAGGATGTAATTCTTTGTAGGTTGTTTAATGTTTGGTTTTGGCTTAATTTTACTTCTGGATAATTTTTGAAATAATGGCTTCAGTCCGGTACCTGTATGCAACTATTGCAAAAACAGTGATTGTTATTTTTCCTTTACAAGTTTAACTTTGGTAGAATTGATTGTGGCATTTGTAATTCAGTTGGCTAAAGTTGGAATAGCACAGGTTGAGATAACTTCTACAGGTTCTCCAAGGGAATGAATTCTGTGGTTTTAGAGAAAAACGTGTTAAAGTTCAGTCAATTGTTTAACATATGCTGAAGGGCTGTTAACATAAACTGTTAACAGTTATAAATGTTAGCATAAACTGAATGGTAGTTCTGTGTTTGTGGGTACTGAATGTTTTAACATATATCTAAAAGCATCCAAATCCCTTCTACCAGAGAGCAAGCAGCTACATTTTGTACAGACAACGCTGTTTCTGATGACTTGCTGGCAAAAAGGGCAGTCTAGGTTTGTATTCAGTGAGTATTCGGCTGTAATGACTGATTCACTTGCCACTAGCAGTGAAGGTCTTCCCTTTATCAGGCTTCTTTTAAAATTATTTTTTTCTTGGTAGTAGTGGGTGACCGTGCTAGTGGGAGCTGCTTCTGGGTTCCTTGAGGAGCTTTTTCTTATCTGCCACATTAGATCTATTAGATTCCTGTGGATTTGTCGAAGACTTCCTGAGCTGCATCAGACGGTAGAAGGAAACTTCTGCCCTTTCACTGCACCTTCTCTCTGCCGTGTTTCAGTTTGACAGATCTTGGTGCTGGGATGCTGGTGTCCTGATGAATGTATCTGTCACTCTCAACCAATAAATACATTTCTTTTATCTCAGGAAGTGCTTGAGGTTACGAGCACAGGTGCAATACCAGTGCTGTGTTTTTTGCATTAAGCTGCTGAAGTGAACTGTGCAGCCCCAGCTTATACCAGCCAAAAAAAGCTGTTGCTACAGCTTATTCTCACCTTTGTTCCTTTGTCTTCCTTGCTTCTTCTGTAATTAAAATCAGCTGTGAAGGAGAAAGCTGGCTTTCTATTACATTAGAACTTTTACTTTAAAACAACAAAATAAATGCACTTCTCTCAATACTGCAACTATTCCAGGAGAAGGTGCTGGCTGGAAAGAGTTAAAGGTGTTTTCCCAGATAGATGTAGAAGTACCTATTGTTGTGGATCTGATAGGGTTTTTCTGTTAAAATTAAGGACTAAGTGGTAGATAAGTGCATCAAAAGCCTTATCAGGATTACTGTAAAGGTTCCTTGTACACCTTTGCAATCTGGTGTTCCTCAGCCTTTGCAATCTAGTGTTTCTCAAAGGCTTTGCCTAGAAAGGGGCCTGTTGTAGGAGGTACTTCATTATTGAAATCAGAATCACAGAATCACAGAATCACCCGGGTTGGAAGGGACCCCAAGGATCATGTAGTTCCAACCCCCCTGCCTAGCAGGGCCACCAAACATACACATTCAGATCAGGTTGCCCAGGACCCCGTCCAACCTGGCCTTAAACACGTCCAAGGACGGGGCATCCACAACCTCCCTGGGCAGCCTGTTCCAGGGCCTAACCACTCTCCTAGTAAAGAACTTCCCCCTAACATCCAACCTAAATCTTCCCTCCTTCAACTTAAAACCATTTCCCCTAGTCCTGCTGTTATCAGCCCTTTTGAAGAGTTTACTCCTCTCCTGGGTGTAGGTTCCCTTCAGGTATTGATAGGCTGCAATGAGGTCACCCCGCAGCCTTCTCTTCTCCAGGCTGAACAAGCCCAACTCCCTCAGCCTGTCCCCATAGGGGAGGTGCTCCAGCCCCCTGATCATCTTAGTCGCCCTCCTCTGGACCCTTTCCAAAATCTCAATGTCTTTCTTGTACTGAGGGCTCCACACCTGGACACAGTACTCCAGATGGGGCCTCACAAGAGCCGAGTAGAGAGGGACAATCACCTCCCTGTCCCTGCTGGCCACCCCTCTCCTGATGGAGCCCAGGATCCCATTTGCCTTTCGAGCTGCCAGAGCGCACTGCTGGCTCATATTCAGTCTCTCGTCCATCAGGACCCCCAGGTCCTTCTCTGCCGAGCTGCTCTCAAGGACCGCTCCTCCCAGCCTGTACAGGTGCCTGGGGTTCTTCCGGCCCAAATGCAAAACCTTGCACTTTGCCGTGTTGAACCTCATCAGGTTCACCCGAGCCCAGCCCTCCAGCCTGTCGAGGTCCCTCTGAATGGCATCCCTTCCTTCCACCGTATCAACCGCATAAAAATCAGGATGCTACTAACTAACAGAAAGTGGACAGAAATGTATTTAGTCTTAAAATAAAATGTAATTTTAATGACCAGAGGAGAAATTGGGCAAATTTTGTTAAGTAAATCAGATTTAAACTCAGGTGAATTATCTTAATATACACTATGTATTGTGAATGAGTGTGAGTTCAGTGCAGGAGTCATAGGTACAATATTTTCTGTTGTACTTACAAATGGGGAAGTGGTTACCTTAATTGTTCTTTATGTACCTGAATTTTGAAGTAGCAGCTGTAGCTGTTTGCTTTTGAAAGCAATACTAAGGAAGCTTTTATAGCTGATCTCCAGCTAGTCATAAAGATTTGAGTTTTTTAGTGGCTATAGCGTGGTCATCTCTAACAATTTTGTAGCTTGTATATTTTTAAGTTATTCCTAAGATACTTTTTGAGAATTTCTGTCTCTCTGCAGCTCACCCATGCTGGAGTGACTGTTCTTGCCTGGGTAGTATCCATGTGCATGTCTTGATCGCTGTGTATGGACTAGAGAGCTTCTTGTGCCTGCTTTGGGCTGTTTGATACTGTGTATGAACGGCAGCAGCACTGATATGCTGTTTCTGTTGTTGGTTGTTTTTTCCACTGGCTTAGGTGATCAGCCCTGGCAATGCACCAGCATTAGCTCATATTCACTGATTAGTGGGATCTGCTTGTGCTTTTGGACATTGAAGTCTGCCTGGTTTTCTTTGGTATTATTGGGGTGCCTGTGAGGCATTGTCCATCTCTGCTTGTGCTGTGTGCTTCGTGCTGCCTGTTCTCAGCCCTTACAGAACAGGCTGGCAGCAAATCAGTGGTCAGAAGCACAGCTTCCTGCGGTGGCCGCTTCACTGCTGTGGCCCACTTCCCTCCTTGGTGAGGCCTCGAGGTGAGAACTCTATTCTTACTGGCCTCTGAGTTCCCTTGGGCCCTATCTTTGTTACCTGGTGGTAGAGACTTTCTTTACAGCTGCTTTTCTGATTATATGAGTTAAGACAGAAAAAACAGAGGTAAAACATTTGTGGTTTTGCCTTTCCCTCAGGAACCCTGGGGAGCTACCTCTTTTGGATCTGCGGGGAAAGAATTCTGGGTGCTCAGTTATTCCAAATGTCAACAGCCTTGAAATGAGAAGTAGCCGTTAAGATTGGACTGTGTGTGTGCTATAGCGAGAGGAATCCTCCTTGACAGCAGAAGGACCTTCAATGGGAAGGTGTTGGCTGGGCAGTGCAGGTTTGGTTGCTTTAAGCGCGGTGAGTCTCAGTGCTGTCAGTCATCAGCTTGTGAGTCCCAGCACAAGACATGTGTGTGCTGCTGCAGTGTTGGCCGTGTGGCGGGGCTCTGAGTGCAGTGGTTACTAAATCCTTAACAGGGGAGTTAAGAGCCTGGAGAACTGCAGCAGGCTGTGGTACCCAGCCCATCGGTCCTTCTGCAGTTTGCTTGCTGGTGAAACTTGTGGCACCTGCCCCTCGGCTGGACAGTATCCTGACTGTGGTGGTCTGTTTTCTCTCTTCCCTCCTCTTTCCCTCTGTGCCAGATGTAGATAGAGGATAACCTCACTTTTTTCCCAGTGTACTCTAAGAGCTCCCTGTGAGCCAAAAAAGTAGTTATATCCAAGAATACTTGTATTGGAGCTTTTTCAAAGGCGTGGATCTTCTCCAGGTAGGCAGTATAGGTTTGCTATTTTGCGCAGCCATCTGAAGCGCTTGGTCTAATGTAAGGTGTTGCTGTGCCAAAGCTGCAGCAGCGCAGCATAGGCTCTGCCTGCTGGATTGCTGTGTCCAGCTTGGTCCTGCAGTGCAGAGATGCTGTGCAGTTGAATAAGAAATGATGGAAACTGTGCGGAGAGCAGTTTTTGCTAGTGTTGGGCCAATTGCAGTTTTCAAAAGATAAGAGGATTGTTGCAGTGGTGAGATGAGTTTGCAGGGTGGCTGGGTCATTGTATTGAAAAATTGCTTGCTGTGGAAGATATGTTAGGTTGGGCCTGGCTTTCGCCAACCAAATTGCACAGGCTTACTGAGATGTCTGTTTTAGTGCTAATCCTAGTGCTCGGTAGTGTTAGGCTGCATAGACCTTCTTCCCCTTTTCTGAAAGGTGTTCTGGCACATCATCCATGGAAGGTATATTTTGTGAGTTTTTAACTATACTTGCTGTTGAGCCTTCTGTTGCATCTAGTGGAGGTTCACTGCTTTTTGAAAAAAATTCTTTTGCTTCTGTAGGCACAGGGATTGTCTCTATAAACTTGATTTTTTAAATTATCATTATTTGGGGAGGGGGAGGGAAGTATGATGTAGTTGAGAAAGGAATGCAGCTTTTCAGTAACATGGCAGAAAGGTTGTAGTTTTATGTGGTAATCAGGAAATGATCCTGTGGCTTGTGGAAGGAGCTTGGAGACTTGTCTTGTGATGGGTTATAGTGCCTACAAAGACTTGGCAGAGGTGTCTTTCCCTACTCTCTGCCTTTGTATTTCAGACAGACGGCTTTGCGACAGAGGCTGGCTGGGGAACTAAGATTCAAAAGACCTGCTGCGTGTGAACCAAGTTAGGAAAGGAGTCCTGGGCAGTATGTGAGGACACATATCTCTTTCCAGATTAATTCTGGTGACGGATTCATGAGTTTTGTCTTGATATGAGTGTCTCATGCTATAAAGCTGTATTCTCCTTGTCTTCACTGGTAGTAAACCAATTTTACAGAGATGCTGTATTTTGATCCGTTCTTGTTTTGTACAGCTTCAATAATTTTCAGTCTTTTCCAAATGTCCTGTAGTCTGGTACCTCCAACTAGGAAGTGAAAAGTTTCCTTATGAAGTTCTTTTGAAGATTTGTAAGCAAAACTGAAAAATGATTAGTTAATCTGGTATTAATCAAGCTATACGAAAGCAGAGTAGTATGATTTTAAAATAGGCCAATTAGCCTTTAAATTATAGTTAACTTTTTCAAAGGAAAAAGGAACTGATGAGACCCTGTATTTAAAACCTTCCAACACTTAATTTCAGGTACTTTGGTAGTTTTTATGAAAAAGGTCAGAAAAACTTTTATTTCTGACCATTTATTCTCTGTGCTTCATTCACTGTTAAAGGAATATAAAATAGCTGAGTTTGAAAGCACTAGCTGAAAATGCAGAACTTGCTATGCAACTTTTTCCCCCTCTTCTTAGTTTAATAGCACATATATATTTATATGGCTTCTTGATGTGTTTGAGAGAAAACCACTCGAATTTTGATGTTTCCAACCTAGAATACATATAGATTTCTCTAGGTTTGTGTTAAATTCATGTTTTATTTTGCAGGTTTGTTTTAATGTGGAAGTGGATCTCAGAGCTTAATGCAAAAAAAACAAACAAAGGTATGTGGAATTTTTTTTCCAGATTGCTTGAATCCATTAACACATACTGCTAAGCCATCAGAAAAGCAGTCAGTGAAAAAATGAATTGTATTGCAGCTTGAATCTTGATTGCTGAAATTTAGGTATGCAGTGCTGTGATACCAAAAGAGGAACACCCTTCCTCTTCCCCCGGTAGCTAAACATATGACAACAGTTACGGTTGTTTTTATTCTGCAAACTGTTGTAGTCAAAAAGTTATTGTGGCATTCTGTTAGCTGACGAGAACCAGAATTATGAGTACTTAAGATGGATTTCATTCTCTACATATTATCTGCCTGGTTTCTAAGTATTGAAAACGTACTTTGCATTGTGAAAGGAGTGTGTTAAACTTCCACTTATTTTATTAATAAATAACCATGTGGGAAATCTGGCCAGCTACCAGAATGGTATTTCAATTTCTTAATTAAGAAATTCTTTTTTTTTTTCCCTGTCCTGTTCTTAGGAAGAAACTCTTTGTGGAGCTATTTGTAAACAAAAGTATATGAAAATCTACTGTCGAATCTGGATGTCCATTTGCAATTGCAGACTGTCAGTTTAGGAGCTTAAGCATTTCTTGGCATGCTCCTCTTACCCCCTCTAATTTTTTGGGACAAAAGATTTAGTTAAACACGGATTTTGTTTCTTTTCACATTACTTCATGTTTTACAACAGTAATACTTTGGTTAATTAATTTATTCCCTATTAAGTTACATTAAATACACCTAAGAGCAGTTTGCTTTCATCTGTTTTAGCTTGATTCCTTCTCAAGTATCTTTAGGTAAGATCCCAGATCCAGTAAATTCTTATTATGGTGGAGATGGGTCTTGATAGTTGGACATGGGGGCTTTAGCAAGTAAGGTCTGGATTCCCAAGTTTTCTCCTTGCTGCTGACTTATATACCATCTTAAATTCAGCTCAATATTTTGAACAGGTGAGAGGGAGGTCCTAGTGTGTACACAACAAGAGGACAGAAAAAATGGAAACAGTATAGCGATGTTTGATTGGTACTGCTACTGCTTGGAGGAGATCTTGAAGCTCTGACAGAAATAGGCAAACCACCTGTACTTGGCCATGTCTTCTGTCTCCACTCATGAGTGACTGCAGCATCTTGTAGACTTCTGACCAATGAATTCAAATTGCACAACTTGATGCAGATTTGGCCTTTCGTGTAAGCTTATGTCACCTAAAGCAGTAGTTGAAAATGTGGTGTAATGATTCACTCAAACGTCTTGTGCTCTTGAGAGGAATTTAGTTCCTGATGATGGAAAGTGCCTCTACTCCCAAAGGTTTTCTTTGGGAGTAATGAATTTGGGTTTTTGCTTTCTAATTGCAAATAGTAAGATATCTTGACTTTAGGGAAATCAAATTACTTATTGCCAGTTAAATGTACACAAGTAAGAAACTATTTAACAACAATGAATGTATTTTATTAAGATAAATGTCGTCTTTGTTGATCAGAACCAGTTTGCTGTTGATGATCAGTGGATGCCACTGAATGTCATTTATTACTCTAGAGTTGTAAAGTAAGTGAGTAAAAGTAGAGTGTTAATTTGAGGAAGTCTTGTAGTAATTGGGAAATACAGCATGCTTTAGGAGGTCTCTACATCAGCAGGAGGTACAATCTTAGAATTTGTGATACTACTGAAACACGTACAGCAAATGATTGTCAGCCAAAGAAAGTAAAAAGCATAATAAATTGCTGCATACCTCTCAGAACATGCTGAAGAGAGAAAAGATACTACTTTTTTTTTGTTGTAATGGGAAGTGTGATCAGAATTTTTCCCAAAGTTGGAGAGTGTGTCATGTTCTAAGATACATTTCCATAAAATTGAGTTAAACTGTTCTAATGTCTTCTATTAAAAAAAAAAAAAAAAAAAAAAAAAAGAAGGTTGCACTGCAGATGTGTGGCAGTGCTGTGCACATTCTCAGCTCTGATCTTTAGGAGTGCCATCCCAGGAATAGCAGGCACTGCTGACTAACAGCATACAGCTGATGAATTTGAGAAATATTTCTGTCAAAAATAGTCAGATGAACCTGATTTCTAAAGCCCTTCCTAGTCTGGTTGTGATCTCTACATGCTGAGTTTTGAAATACAGTGAGAGTAAGCCTATGTGACTGTGCAGTTGTAATCACTGGAGATTTGCATAGGGTTATGACAAACATAATTAGTCAGTTTGCTGATCCCTACTGTATTTGTAGTGGAAGAAAGAGTTCTTCAGCTACTGCTCACAAAAGGTATCTGAACAAAAACACCTAATTGCAGGGAAGCGTTTTCTTTTAAATTGAAAGTCAGTTTTGGATTTGACTACTAAAAATACGTAGTTCTGCTTGGATTAGTTTGAAGTCTTTTTCTTAGTACGCCTTCAGTCACTCACTTGATGGCTGGGGAACGTTTTTAGTTCTGTGGGATCTACACGTGGAGTCACTACATTTGCATACAGAATCTCACCACCACTTGGTGGCACTACTTGGCTTCAGAAGGACTTTTTTCTGAACAGATGAACGCCTTGGTTCCACAGAGCTCCAATTTGAAGAGGAGCAGCCTTGTTTTAAATTTTCTAGAAGTTGTGATGCACTTCAGAAGTGAAGAGGCTTCTTATTTAACCTACTGAAAGGATTTGCTTTTGCATGTCTCTGTGGAAAATCTAGCTATCATATATATGTATTTTAAGATAATTTCTCATGATAATAGTATTCTCAGAAGATGTATTATTTAATGTTCCTCAGCCGAATTATTATCATAGCATTTACTTGTAGTGTTCTACTTAGATTGAATAGTATACTTCAAGTGATTTTAAAAGATAACATTAGTTTCATGGTAGCGTTCTTCATAATGTTATCTGTTGCAGGCAAATAAGGGAATGACAAAACTTCTTTCTTGCCTTGAAAAAAATTTTCTCTGCACTGTTACATTTATTTATTGATTAAAAACATTAGGAAAGAATTCCCCCATTTGATGAGTTCATGGCCCTTACTCTTAGTTCCTGCCTGTCAGTTGTGCCAGTTCAGCTGTAAGTGTGCCAAGCTGTTAAACTAGGTAAGGAAATCGTTAATAAACTGAAAGAAGAGATGTGGAGGAAGGCAGGAGTCATTTAAATTGGCTAAGAAAGGCATAATTCCAATATGTAACCAAGTAATGCAAGCTGAAATCTTCTGCAATGACAGCAAAGCTCTTCTTTTGTGTTTTTTTTCCCTTTCCAAGAACTCTAGTAGTGGTGCTAGAGCCCATAAGAATGCATGTACTTTCTTAAGCATGTTCTCTATGTGAACTTCTTCACTCGCTGTGACTGTAGTCATAACTGATGGAACTAGTTTTCATGATGGAGAAATACTTTCCTTACATTGTCTGGAAAGCTGACACTGAGAATCCAGCTTCCTTAGGCCCCTCTGTGGTATGGCAGAAAGGAATCTAAGCAAATTGTGAGCTGGAAGAAGGGTTCATTCTGTGAAAAAGTAATAATCATGGCAAATTCTAAGTAATAGAACTGTTAATAAAAGATGAGATAGAACTAGGAAAATGCATGTTTATAAATTTGAGAATAATGAGATAATTTAGCGAGAGAACTCTGGAAAACAGCAACACTGGAAGAGAGGGATATCAGAGTACAGTTCTGCTGTCTGTTCTGCCTAGCTTGAGAATATGCCCTCTTCAGGTGGAAACTCACATGTTCATATCTGTGCTTCCTATCCCTGGACACCGCTGAAGAGTGGGCAGCACTGAGTCCAGTACTGCCCTTTTTGCACTCTTCCTTCAGATGTTTGCACGTATGGATGAGATCTGTCTCCAACTCTTCTCTATGCTAAGCAGTCCCACTGCTGTCAGCATTTCTTCATATGAGATGCTCCAGTCTCTTAGTTGTTCCAGTGGCCTTTCAGGAGACTCCACAGTAGCTCCAGGTCTCTCCTGTGCTGCAAATCCCAGAACTCCAGATGTGGCCTTGCCAGGGCTGAGTTAGAGGAGAAGGATCACCTCCCTCAACCTGCCAGCAGCATTCCTCCAACCGCAGCAGGGAACCCGTGCTGCCATCTGACCACAGTAATTTATCTGTGCATGTGAAACTATGGAGGGCAACAGTTCTGTGGTGGAATAGTAAGTATTATCGCACCACAGTAAGTCTGTAGTTTTAGAAGTTCTGTGTGCACTCCTGGTACGCTGTTAGGTATTACCTCATCTGTGTCCATCTCGGAAAAATCCGTGGTTTGACTGCAGAAGGGCAGTGTCACTTCAAGCTTGTTCGTACTTGTGAAAATACAATCTAGACAAAGATGCAGGAATGTGAGGACTTCAGTACTTGACTGACCGGTATGGATAGCGCTGTCAAGTGCTGTGGGGAGTTATGGAAGCCTGTGGGGCTTCCTCCGTTCGAGGTTTCCATTGAAGATTCAAAGGCTTGGTTCTGTACAGGCTAGGCATCTTTTGGCAGTATCCAGTTCACTTTGAAAAGTCTTTGCCAATGAGATCATCTTAAATGGCTGCAGTAGCTCTTAAAGCTAGAAGAATATTTTTGAAAGTTCTACATCTGATTCTTTTGACACTGAAATTGTATTTTCATTTATTTTATTGATTTTAGTATTGGATTTTAGTGTGACGTACTCCTTTGCAACAAATTGGTGTATTTTCCCAAGCAAATCAATATTGGAGAAGTAAGATTAAGAATGGTTGGTGGCAGTAACAGCATTCTATTCTATTATTTCTGAATTGTAAGACAGTCTTGCTTTGGTTGTGAACTGTTGTCTTGCAGAGGTGAGATGTTTCAGCATCACTCTTACACATTCTAGACCAAAAACCATGTTTATAAAACTCTGGTATTTTTTCTAACTATCGGACACATGGCTTTCAAAGAAGCTGTTTTGTTAGCTACAAATTTCCAGCTAACTTTCAGAAAATAAGTGTGCTTCAAGTTTGATGTTCCTGAGTATCACCTTACTGGAAGAACAGACTTTTTTTTTTTTTGTAAGTTGATAGACCAGTAGAAATGCTGTCTCGCTTTTCCTGGAAGATCCGAACTTAATCGTTTGTTTAGACAGAAGGAAAGTCTTTAGGTTCAAATTCTAAAGATTTTGTAGACTTGATGTCTTTTTGTTGCTTAGAGAATTCTGAGTCCTAAAACTTCAAATTAGTAAATAAAATACTTTTGAGAAATGATTTCTTACTTTCCAGTATTCTGCATTGGAAATGCTTTGGATTTGTTTTTTGTTTGTTTGTTTTTGAAATACAGGTAAAGTTTTGGTAAAGTTGTGTTGCTGGTGGCTACTAATGGTGAATTTTCCATTGCTGAGCAATGACAGTTGCATTTATTTTTTCTTTTTTTCCTCCCCTAATTGTGTTGATCTTCTGCTAGCTTGTGTAATTATAAAAGACTCCTGTGTAAGTTTCTCTTTGGTCAGCTTTTCATAAAGAAATAGGACAACTTGGTGAAAATTTTCAAATTTGGTTTACCTACTTCTTGCTGCCTTTTTAAGGAATTGGGAGCAATCTTTGCAGTTTTAAAATTAAAAAAAATTAAAATTAAACATTTGTAGTATTGTAGTCATTGGGATCCCTGTCCATTGCAGTAACTTCTGGATTTTTCATAGCGTTGCATCAGTGAATTTTCTTACTGTTTTGAAAATCACTCTTAATATGGGAACCCAACTAGTTATGGGGCCTTTCCAATGTTTGGACTTTCACATAGCCAGCTGCACATCAGAATTTGTGTAGTTTTCAGTGGAGCTGCTCAGGCTGTAGTTATGTTACTGACCGTACAGCTGTGTGTAGAGGTGTGAGAGGGCAGTACTGGTGGTGCTGGGCAGTGCATGCTAAGCAAGCTCTCTGTTCACTGCAGGAGTTAAAAATTCCCCGAAATGTTCAAATGAATTTGTTTATTTCAAAGCTCAGTGAGGCAGTTTATGAGTTAGTAGTCTGTCTGTGCTGGAAAACTGAACGTGTTTTCAACGGCTGAATCTGCAAACAAGCTTGGCGAAGGCAAAGTGAATCACTGGTTTGTTCTGTGGTCGTCAGGCTTTGTGGTTCTGTTTTCATCTGGGTGGTGGATCAGGAGAGATTTTAAGAATGGATGGAGGAAAACTATTAATAGGCATTCTATTCTGATGTTTAAAATACCATAATTTTATCATCTTAGAGTATTATTACTGTTAGATAGTAGGTGTGAAGTGTGTGCACTGTTATATGGAAGAGGCTAAAGCATTGTGAAGTATTGTCCAGATGCCTTCCAAATAAGGTGATTTTTTTCTTCATAAAGTTGTGATGAGGTTATGCTTATACACTTGGCTATTTGGGAAACAAGGTTTTTGGCTTTCTCATCCCCTCCTGTTGATTTATACAATTTATACAATTAGCATTTATACAATTTCTTCCTGTTCTGCATGAGTCTTCGTTTTCCAGGTGTTACAAACATTTCACTTTCAATGGAAGCTCAGTACTTGTCAGTGGGCCATGATCAAGTTAGTAAAGGAATAGACTGCATAGTGAGGGAAAACAGGGATCCTCTCTGCCTTAACCTGGTGCCATGGTGTGCTTAAAGTTCTTTAGTCACCTGTTTGGAAATCTGTGACTTTGGTTCCATCAGTTGTCATTCCAGAAAGATTTATTTCAGCAGTGCTTCTGGATAAAAGTGATGACATCTGTTGTTTTTTTCCGTTTTAATAACAAAGTCTTGAAGGAATAACAAATGTTAATGGAATCAGTAAAAGCGTGCAACATCTTTACTATCTCTTGAATATTTGAATAATCTCAAGTACCTTGGTTATTCATGGATGTGGCTTAAAGATCTGGACTTATGGCTAGTTACTTGGTGCAGGACAAGTTCAGTTTTGCCTTTGTTGTAGCACTGTATAAATAGTGTGTTTGTTCAGTTAATTTAGCGGGTAAATTCAACCCATTTGGGAGATGACTCTTCAGTCACTGTGATACTTAATAGTGACTCTGTGCTTTTAGCTCGCTGGCTTATATTTATGAATTTGGTGAGAAACTTGGTATCAAAACACAGAGACACTTAACGCTTTTTTCAATCTCAGCCATGTTTTTCCGACTTAATTTTTCACCTGCAGTATCCTTTCCAGTCTGTTGTAAATGCTTGTAAAACAGCGTTGTTGTAACAGAAATGGAGAAAGCTCTAGCTGTATCTGCTCGTAGACAACATCGGAATGCGCTTAGCATTGCAGTGTAAGCTTTAATGAACTAGTGTTGTGGAAGGCACTGCAATTTGGTGTGTGACACTGCTATGTAGTAAGGGTTGTCATTATGAAATAGGAGCTTGGAAATGTCATAAACCTACTTGTAATAAATACAATTAATAATGTACATAGAACAATGGAATTAAGTAGATTCCTATCAAAAAGAATTCTTAATGAACAGAAAGTGGACAGCATAGGTTTGATGACAGGAAGGTTGCATCTAATCTGAATTACTGAGTGACCTGGGAAGCTTGCTGAGAGGGATTACCGAATAATTATGTTAATATGCAATTATCACCTCATTTCTTCTGCAGTAACCTCAAGATGTAGTGTAGTCAGGGTGTTATAGCAAGTGCTGATAGTTAGCAAAAATACTGATGTTCGAGATTTTTGTGACTACAAGATTAGCTTAAGGCATTTAAATGATGATCTGTCAGCTTGAAGACAGATCTGACCTTACACTCTTTTAATGCTTACAGTATCTGGCCACAGGCATTCATATCTGCAGAACTAATTATGATTTGAAACTGATATTTTATGAGTAAAAATAGTATTTAGAAAGCAAAAATGTATATTTAAAATTACTTAATTAAATCAGTTGGAATTGGGCTTAGTTGGCTAAATAATCGGTCATTTTCTACTTTTGAAAATGAAATAATGCCACTGTAATAAACAGTGGGTCACCTAAGTCAGCAACAACACTGTTAACCATGCTTCATTCGTTCTAAGTTTACCTAAAATGATTGAATAGAATTTTGAAGTTTCCAAGGTATGAGCCTAGAATTGTGGTTTTTGTGTAGGCTTTCTGTGCTCTGCTGTTTTGCACGCATCTTCTGTGTGAATGTTTCTAAATAAAAAATTAACTGCTTTGCCCTGGTAGTGGATGTGGCAAGCACTATTTGCAATATTAAATCTGAAGTTTAATCTCAGTGTTTACGTTTCAAGTACTCTAAGGATTAATTACCATATATTTTGACAGAACTGGTACAATGTGTGTTTTGAATGTGGTGTAGAAAGCTATAAAACTATATGAAAATATGCAAAGATTATTGTGTACTCTTTGTTAAATCTTTGTTGTTTCAATGATTGATTTTCTGTTTTTTCCAAGCAGTTCAGGATTATGTAGCATTTCAGTCTGGATATTGTGCTTCCTCAATGGCACAAGTGAAATAATAGCGATGTTCTTCTCAAAAGTAATGGCATTGTGTGGCATCGTTGTTATTGAGCAGATTCCTACATGTACAGTACTGCATTTTGGCTCCCTATTATCACAATACTCACAAATCTAAGAATATCTTTTATGTTGTTTCTTTTTAAATACACTGTTAAAAATGCTAACTCCCTTGTTGTTGTCCTGCACACCTAATAGTGAATTGTACCACCCCAATAGCTGGAAAAATGTGATAATTAGCAGAAAATTATTAAAATGTAACAGCAATATTATCGATATGATAAGCAGCTAAGGCTTAATTCAAAGCCTGAAATCTGTAGGGACTGCTGTATTACCATAGATATCTTCTAATCAGATCCATATGGAATAGTTCACAATCTCCATAAATACACAGTACAGAAGGGAGTCTCTTTTGAGATTGCGCGATGTGATGTTTTGGATATTGTTCATGATAGTCCTGAATATTGAGGTGGTTGTATTGTGCCCTCTCCTCCTTGTTTTAACTCAGGTTTTAACAATATTGCACACAGTTTTTGTGTATGGAGCAACATGATTTTTCCTTCACCCTGTAAACCTGTGAAAAGTTTTCAGGAGCCATTTGATAATGAGAGCTGCAATCTCCGTGTTCTCAGACAGCCTCCCTGCTGTTTGGGGGGTACCAGTGGGGTTGCTTTAAATGGGAAGCGTCTGTTCTTCCTCTGAACCCCTAACACCACAACAGATGGGTGGAACTTGGAACGTGGAAGGTTTTACCTCAGAGGTGGTAACAGTGAAGCCACTCATTAACACTGAATTTACCACTTTGTTAGCAACATTGCTTCCTGTTGAGAAAAGCTAATGTAGGCTCTGAAATTGACTGAGCATGCACTTGTCTACATCTGCAGTAACCAAATGAAGAAATTGCACGACTTTTAGGAAAAGCTAACTTGCTGGATTTCTTCTAAACTTTCTTGGAACGTTTTAGAGTCTGCTGTTAATTATTAAATGGAGCTTATGCTTCCACTTATAAAATCATTCGAGCAGTCCTGTGTCTTTGGAGCTTTCCCCTCTTTAATTTGATTTTTTTTTAGACTACTGATTTTGTAGTGCATGTTTGTAGTACCCTTCTCTAACTTGTGTTTATGTTGTAAAGACTCCTGCTGCGTAGTGCGTTATCACCATTTAAGGATGATACTGTAAATATGGTGTTATTGGAAGTTCGTGTTGTGTAGAGACTGGCTCATCTGAAAAGAGCAAAGAAACTCAGAAATTACAAAATGAAGACACGTATCTGGAGCATCTAGTTGAACATTAGGACATTCAAGTAGCCTAATAAATAGAATCATTTCATGTGCATTGGGCATTTGTTACTGAGCTGATGTGAGTACAGCAGCATTGCTAAATTGAGTAGATCACTAACTGGGTAGCAGAGAAAACACTTTTTGAACTTCTTCCTGTAAAAAGTTTTTTTTCATTTTATTTGCACTCCCTATACGGTTTATTTTTCTTCAAAATGGTTAAGAAAAAAATGCAGCATACTGAGGTTTGTTATTTAGAAACTTTAAGGAGATTAGATTATTTTGTCAGTTTACTGATTTGAAGAGCACAGAATTTCATGAGGCTCTGGCTAGCTTTGAATTACATGGCTGGCTATCATGATGTTGAATTGGAAAAACTAATAGTTCTGAATTAATTTTGGTGTGTGATGTATGAAGATGAAATTGGTGCCCTTTAAACAGCTTATTTTGTATCCTTAGGAAAAAAGGATGTCAAGCGTGGTCTTCCTTGATTTTGATGAAGGACCACTGCAAGGAGCCATGGACATTTGTCGTGAGTTATAACACCGTAATTTGAAGAGTCTAGGTAATGACTCCATTCAATAGGATTCTTTATTCAAAATGTTGATTAATGTCTGAAATTAAGCATGCGATGGCAGACACAAATCCCCTAAAATATGAAAGTACAATTCAAGGGTAAAAATGTGTTTTCTGTAAAACAGGTAAATGTTTCCATCTCTGAGGTGGATGTTGTAATGCCTTACACTTATTGTGTTCTCAAGACCCATATGTAGGAAACTTCTTTGTGCTCAGTAAGCATTGGGTAGATTGTGTGAATGGGTAAATGAATGTTGCTTATGGAAAGGTGTGCTTAACACACGTGAAGAACTAATTTGTAATATTCTCTGTCATACACTGAATTCGACATGGTGATTTCGTTAGGTATCCTAACTAAATTTTTTTTCCACCTTTAAGAAAATCTGTTTTATTTGATTACCATTTTAAATGGGCTCGGAACATCAGCAGGATCTGTTTTGTGTATTTGTCTGAAAGCAAGGAGAGTGCTTTTTGAAGAACATAATGGGAAAACATTTCATTTCTCCAGTGAATTTGATCCTTTGCTATGTTTGCAGCAGCAATTATATGTCCAAAATTGGCCTAGTTGGATGTATTCTCTATTAATACCCAAGTAAAAGCACTACAAGCTCCTGCGTATCATTATGTCAACTGTATACAAGTGCTTTGAAAGAAGCGATACCTTGAGATATACAAAAATTATGTTGGTTTATTTCTTAGGTCTCAAAGGGAATTACATTTTAAAAAGTAATATAAAAATCACTGAAATGACTGTAGTGGCTGTCTGGATAACCTTAACTCCTTACTTGTTTTACTTTTAGAACAGAATTAAGGATAAACAGTATGCTCAAGTGAATATACATGTAAAATGCATTTGCACAACTTTTGTCAATCATATTTTTGCATGTAAGTGTTGAAACTTTTTTTTTTGGACTGAGATAATACTAGACAGTGCTGTATCATTATTAATATAGTCTAGCAAAAAAAAAAAAAGAAAAGTATACAGTTTTTGGTTCCCTTATTGATTGATTTAAAACATGTCTCAAACTTGTTAGAATATATTTTTTTCAATTCAAAACATTCTGACTACAGTGTGAAGGAGCATGGTCCTAGAGAAAATTGTAAATTAAAATTGCCATTCTTATATTTCTGTGATTCTGATTCCTTTCTTTCTTGTTTTGTTGTTTTCTGTTTGTTTGTTTTAGTATAAATGTACTTAATGGACAGACCAGCAACATGGATGATTTAGAGATGAATACTGAAGTTACTGGTGCTAAAGAAGAAGAAGAGGAAATCCTATGTGATTTTGTATCTGAGGAGGAAGGTGGCATTCCTGAATCGCAAGAGAGTGACGCATTGTTTCAGAAAAACAGTACACTGACTCTGCCTGAGGAGCTATCCAGGGACAGATCTGAAAAAGCCTTAAGTGGAGGCCAGACTTCTCTATTTATACACACTGGTGCTCCTACTGTTTCTAGTGAAAACTTTATCTTGTCTAGAGGAACTGCTGTTAATGGACCAGTTTCACACTCCACCTCAACAAAAACTTCCATTATGAATAAAGGCAGTGTTTCACTAGCCACTGGACAGCCTGTAGGTCATCATACAGATTCCTGCTCAACTTTGACGGTGGTTCATGATCTTCAGCTGCCTGCAAAGAGTACAACAGAAAATTCAAATCAGCACCAAGTTTTATTTTTGTTACCTGATGTAGCACATGCTAAGAACGTGACTCATTCCATTAAAAATTTACCTACCTCTGCTTCAGTTGGTTGTGACTCACAGAAATCAGTAGGAAATAGTGTAGACAGCACTTTAGTAGGCCAAGTAGAAGTTTGTGAGGATGACAAAAATTTACTGGTAAAAGACGATTGTGTTGATGCATTAACAGGCATTTCCTCAGGTACAGGTGGTTTCAGATCGGGATGTGAACCCAGCTGGGATCCACAAAAAGAGTTTATACAGTTTCTTATGACAAATGAAGAAACAATAGAGAAATCTCCCATTCACTGTAAAGTAGGTTTAGAAAAAAAGAGAAAAAGAAAAATGGATGTTAGTAAAATAACACGCTATACTGAAGACTGTTTTGGTGATACTACTTATATTCCTAGTAAGTCAAAACTGCTAACTGTTGACTTCTTAGAACAGAATGAGGAGCTACAAATAGTAGAACCTCAGAAATACTCGTTGAGTAAAGTAAAGCCTGAGTCCACAGATGAAGAGCTGGAAGCTGTTGATGCTATCCAGCAGCTCATTTATAGTCCCACTGGTAGCTGTGCAGAGGATGCTTCTCCTGTTCACACTAGCACTTTTCTTTCCAATACTTTAAAAAATAAATGTGAACAGAATGATTCTGAATCACCATCTACCTTCAGTACCGATGAACCATCATTTTATCCCTGTACAAAGTGCAATGTGAATTTTAGGGAGAAAAAACATCTGCATAGGCATATGATGTACCATTTAGATGGGAACAGCCATTTCCGACATCTCAATGTCCCCAGGCCCTATGCATGTAGGGAATGTGGGAGGACATTTAGAGATCGTAATTCACTTCTTAAACACATGATCATTCACCAAGAACGAAGACAGAAACTGATGGAAGAAATCCGCGAGCTGAAAGAGCTTCAGGATGAGGGTAGGAGTGCACGGTTACAGTGCCCACAGTGTGTATTTGGTACCAATTGTCCCAAAACATTTGTGCAGCATGCAAAGACCCATGAAAAAGATAAAAGATACTATTGCTGTGAGGAATGCAATTTCATGGCTGTGACAGAAAATGAACTTGAATGCCATCGAGGGATTGCTCATGGAGCAGTAGTCAAGTGTGCTGTTATTGGTAGTGACATGTCCCAGAGGAAGTCACAGAAGAAGGCATCCATGAAAGATCCATATTTAGGATCCTCAAAGAAGTCGTCAACGTACATGTGTAAGATGTGTCCATTTACAACTTCAGCTAGAAGCATTTTAAAAAAACACATGGAATATTTGCATCCAGCGTCTTGCATTGATCCCTTTGGTAGCCATCTTAGACTAGAAAAAAGAAAAAGCAGCATAATAGAAGAATCTTTAGATTTTGGTAGCAGGACAAAACAGTTGATAAAACAATCTTCTACATTTCCAAAGAACTCAGTTTTAAAACAAGATGTAAAACGATCATTTGGCTCTACTTCACAGTCCAGTAACTTCGGAAAACTTCACAAGAGACCCTACAGGATACAGAAGGCTCGGAAAAGCGTTTCACAGTCATCTGTAAGTGTGTGCAATCTAAATTCTCCAGACAGGACCCTTTTGATTAGAAATAGCAGTGACCAGAAACTTAAAAAGTTTTCATAAAGCAGCAAAGCAGAGAGCTAGTGTCAAAGCAAGCAATAATTATTTATGTAGATCTAAATGTGAAAACTACAATGATTAAAAAATATACTGATTCTTACTGTTTACGTTTAAGAGTCCATCTCTGTGAGTTCTTTACATTTATTTTCTCCATCAAGTAGCATCCATAATAATTTTTTGTCATGGATTCAGGTAATCTTAATTGCAAAGGAGCAGAAGGCTATAAAGATAATAAGCATGTAGCTGTAGTAAGAGTGGTTAAGGAGGGATGGCACTTTTACAGGAAATGGTTTGGATTGCTTTTCAGATTTTCTGCATAAAATGGCTGTTGTTGTTTTACAGAGACTTAACTCTGCTGAAAAAAAAGACAGCTATGAAACAGAGGATGAAAGTTCATGGGATAATGCTGAACTGTGTGATTACACAACGCGGTCTGTGGAGGATGAATCTTACAGTGATATTAATCAGGAGCATGTAAGCCTATTCCCTATATTCAAAGGTAAAATGGAAGATCATGAAGCTGGTGATAAATCTTCACTTAGTTATGAGCAGAATGATGGCTTTTATTTTGAGTATTATGAAGATGCTGAGAGTAGTAACTTCCTGCATGATTTGCATGATGCACAGAATTTAGAAAATGTAGGATCAGCGTTGCCAAAGCATAATTCAGTTTTCCATTGGACTGATTTGTCACTTGAAAAGAAGTCCTGCCCATACTGCCCAGCAACCTTTGAAACAGGTGTTGGATTGTCCAACCACGTCAGAGGACATCTTCACAGAGCTGGATTAAGCTATGAAGCCCGTCATGTTGTTTCACCAGAACAGATAGCAACAAGTGACAAAATGCAACATTTTAAAAGAACTGGAACAGGAACTCCTGTTAAACGTGTTAGAAAAGGTATGTGTTTTTTAAATTTGTTTAATGTTGTTGTTGTTTTTTTTAAGTTTTGGTGTAGAGGGGACAAAGTGCACTAAATTGAGCACTAAGCAAGACTTGCTTTATTTTGTTGTAAAGCCTCTCTTCGTCCTTGTGATTTGCTATTGTAATATTTAACAGTACATAATTGTCAAAATACATGAAAATTATTTTCTTTGTAGCAATTGAGAAATCTGAAACTTCCTCTGAGCACACGTGTCAGCTCTGCGGAGGCTGGTTTGATACTAAAATTGGATTGTCAAATCATGTGCGAGGACACCTGAAGAGGCTTGGCAAAACCAAGTGGGATGCACACAAGTCTCCGATCTGTGTTTTGAATGAAATGATGCAAAATGAAGAGAAGTATGAAAAAATACTAAAGGCTTTGAATAGTCGCCGTGTTATTCCCAGACCCTTTGTTGCTCAGAAATTTGCATCAAATGATGACTTTTTATCTCAGAATGTTATACCTCTCGAAGCATACCATAATGGCCTAAAGACTGAAGATATATCTGTGTCTGCATCAGAGGAAGAAGGGCTGAGTTTCCTAAATGAATGTGATGAAACAAAGGCAGTACTACATAATGAAAAAAAAAATCAGTCACTTACACTGATAGAACTTCTGAAAAATAAAAGGTTAGGAGAAGAAAGGAGTCCTGGTATTTCTTCTCAAAAGATTCATAATCAAACTGCGAGAAAGAGGTTTGTTCAGAAATGTGTTCTTCCATTAAATGAAGACAGTCCATTGATGTATCAGCCACAAAAAATGGACTTGACTATGCAGTCAGGTAAGAAGGTGTTTCTCGCTGTCTTCACAGCATTTCCAAACGAATGTTTTAATTCACAGAAAATGTAAAGTGCAGAGGATTTTATTTTGGAATTTGTTTATTTAATTCTTGTTTCATTTCCAGAGGACCTTGACTGCGAGAGGTAGTGCAAGAAATTTTTCTTGTGTTTTTTTTCTTAAGTGAATATTCAGTACTGAGGGCTTTTGGCACAGAATGTAGTACCTGTTCTGCGTATGGTTGGGCTTACAGATTCAAAGTGGGCGTAAAACGAGCCTCAAAAAGGAAGACAGATCCTGCAGTAACCATATGTCGAAGTGTCCGGGCATATATGGTAGACTTAACAGTTCTGAGATGTTTGGGCTTGTGACCCTGTTTCTGGGCTTTAAAACTGCTGGTTTGAGAATCACATCTTTTAAATCTTGGAGGTTTGTGCAAAACAGCATTTGCTCAAACTGACAGAACTGTCGATGCCGTTATTAGCACATAGTGTTTTAAATTGATTAATCTCTCTTAACTAATTTTGATGTTTTTAGGCAAACATGCTCTTACACCATAGATTAATTATTGTTTGTTTTAAAATTGTGGCTGCTCTGAGAAACTGGTGCTTTCTTAAGGTCTGTCTGTCCTGAGTGAAGATGTGTATTGGCTGTAGCCAGTAGAGTTCTGATAGGCAGCATCGGTCTGATAGGGACGAAGATGTTCCCTGCACTGAGACTTGTGCTGATGAGGCAATTCTGTGATCAACTTTCTAGTTACTCTGTTACTACTGCTACTTAGAAAGCAGTTTTTTTGGAGTGATGTTTTTAACCTACTTGTCACATAAGAGTTATTTCTTGTCTCGGGAAATTGTAGTGGAATTCTTTTCAGTGTGTATGCAGAGCTTGCGTTTACCTGTTTCTTGTTGGAGCACCACCTTATGGTGCTGCAAGATTCCTTAAGCTGAGGAGAAGGTTCTTAGTTTTATACTCATGACTTTTGGTTCTATTGGTTTTCTCATCAGTACCCGGTGCAGGTTAGTAAAATTGGCAGTGCCTTGTACTTTTTTCACCTCTATTCTTGTCTGCCCTTAAAGAAATAAGAAGCCCAGTGTGCTCAAAAGATCTTTTAAGGGACTATTGAAAGTGTGACAATCAATTTCTTAGAGTGGCTTTCTAAAATGACAGGTGGAACAGAATTACGTTCAATGTCATGTGGCTGTATGTGGTTGTTGTTAAAGAAAGGGTACTTTATGCTGGAAGGTGTGTCTTCGACAGGCTTAATTATTTGAAAAACCGTGCTAGAGGAGAAGCTTGCTAAAAACAGACACATTTTATTGCTGTCTGTTTAATGTTTACTGCTGAGTGCTGGATAGCAGGCAGCACCTGCTTGGTTGCGATGAACAATCAGGGTAAAATAAACATGTGCTTATATAATACTAACAGTTATGTACGGGGCCCTATAATTATCTGTGGCTCAGGTAACAGTTTGACAACTAACGATCGCACTGTGCCAGTTGAGTTGGTGAGAAAGTATTTAGCATCAAGTTGAAATCCTCAATTCTTCCTAAAATGGCAAACGTTTCTAATCCCATTTTTAGTTTTCAAAAAGCTTTGTGTTTTTTTCTTTTTTGTTGTTGTTGTTATTTGTTTTCTAAACCAACCAGACCTTCTTTAACTTACCTGAAAAAAAAACTGCACATCTTCTGTGTGCTGCTGGAGAATAAGACTCCTTCCTTCCTGCAAGCAGAAGCATTCTTTCTGAGTAGATTGGGCTTTTTTAATCTGTTCTAATAATAATTTATTAATAGAGAACTGGAAACAGTATCTTTAGTAAAATGAGGGGAGAACATTATGGTAAAGTTGAGCAGGGGAGAAGTAATAATGCTTTCTTTGTCTGGTAAGTGAGGGGTTCAGTATTGTTGCACTTTCACTGTTTTCCTGTGATAAAAGCATGCTCCTTTGTTGGTTACTTAGCACGGAGATTTTAGCAAAGATCTTTGAATCATTAACTTTCATTATTGGTGACGTATCTAAAGTAATGAACAGAATATGCACTGAACAAAATGTTTTGTCTAACAGATGTTCAGTTATGTGCTTTACCGCCTTTCTCTCTAAGCCTTCAACAGTAGCCTAATTTAGTATTGAGCCTTTTTGTCTTATGGGTAAAACACTTAATTACCACTTTGTCAACCAGACTTTTAAAATTCTCTTTATTGGAAATGTTACAAGCTCTGAAATTTCTCAACAGTACTGTGCTATTCAAATTGCAGGATTGTGTTTGGGGAATAGAGCTTCGTGATACGGAGATCTGTAGGAATTTGTTAGCAGCCTGATGCAGAGTAGCCTAATGGGTTCAAGTTGCCTTCCTTCTGTTCTTTTCAAATAACAAGGTTTGGCTTAAAGCACTACGTGGAAAGCTAATGACGGTTAACTTCGATCCTTCTAATATACTAAACAATTGCATCTATGCAGTGAATATATTTAAAACCATCTCTATTACAGAAAACCTTTTACAACGCTTTGAGAATTTCATTTTTTGAAGAGAGAACTGGATTATAGTTTTCTTTTGAATGATAGGTATGCCTGTGAAGCTTAGAACGTGTGTGCATTGCAATACGACGTTTACAAGTGCTGTTAGCCTGTCCAACCACTTACGCGCTTATGCACGAAAGAAGAGTGCTGGACTTTTGACTGGGACAGGTATGTTTTGTTACAGATGTAAAAGCAAGTCTGTCTATGATACATTTTCCTCATCAGACTGGACAAAAGCATATGTTAATTCAAAATAATTTTGAAGCTTCCGTTGATAAAGAATTTATTTGCCATAAAACTTCAGCAACTTGTAGACACAGATATGTTGCTGTTGTCCACTCTCATGTCTGATTTTCATTCTTACTCATTTATTTTGGATCCAACACTTAAGGTATGTGTAAGCAAAACTAAGAGATGTTCACTCAAAATTCATTCTCCCACGATATCACAATTTCCAAACCAACTAGTTGACCATCTAATAAAGTCTTTATAAGTACGTCAACAATTAAAAACATTAAGAAATAATTACATTACATATAACTACTAAGAATACTGTGGCTAAAAAACGGAAGAACCAAGTAATTTTCCAAATTGTGTATCTCTACCAACATAGTACATGTAGCTGTTTTCATTTTTTGTTTGGTTTACAAACCAATCATGGAGTGATAGACAATAGGGTGAGTGTGGTACAGCACTTGGCACTGCTGTTAATGCTTTTTTTTTTAAATTAAAACACACGTTTATTGAAAATCTTCTAGTATTCTGTATTTTGACTCATTTCCAGGGACATGCAGTTTTCTTGGCTGTAGGCAGATTCCTTTTACTCCAAGTTTACTTGGAGTATTGCTTAGATCAGTGGGATTTTGTATGGTCAGTGGCAAGTTGGGGAGCAAACATGGAATATAGTGAAGAAAACTTAGACAGATTTAAAACTATGAAGTAATTCAGAAGTGCAGCAATCAGTTGCCTGTATTGATAAGCACAGTCATTTACATAATGCTGAAAAAATATGTAATTCCATTTTTTATCTGTAGATGCGATTTGTTATGCTAGGTATATAAACAGGCTTTCTCTGTGACAGGCTGAATAACATTTAAGTGCATTTTACACACAGAGCCTGTGGATGCCAGGTCTTGTTATACATAATGATATAATAAAGTAGATTGAGAATGAAAACAGTTGCACTAATATCCATTGTGTATGAGAATGATTTTAGTGATTCTGAAAGTTTTCATGTTTACACGGTAAAAAGATGGTGATAGTAGACTTCTTATACCACTGCTGTCATAGAATCATAGAACCATAGAATTGCTCAGGTTAGAAAAGACCTTAAAGATCATTGAGTCCAACCACAACCTAACCATACTACCCTTACTAACAATCCTCCGCTAAGTCACGTCCCTGAGCATCACATCCAAGCAGTTTTCAAACACATCCAGGGATGTGTTTCAGCCACCTCCCTAGGGAGCCTGTTCCAGTGCTTAACAACCATTTCTGTAAAGAAAGTTTTTCCTGATATCCAACCTACACTTACTCTGGTGCCAACTTAAGGCCATTTCCCCTCGTTCTGTCAGGTACTAGCCCTATGGTGAGTTATTTTGCTTCTATACCTATTGGTAAATATAACTGTATTTAAATTGCACATTAAAATCTATCAGTTATTAAATGAAGGAGACGCTGAAACAAAGAAAATAGTACACAGAGCCTAGAGAAGCTCCTTTCACCTCGGCTAAATAGGAAATGTGGGAGCAGCTTCAGAGGTTTTTTGTTGTGTTGTGTTGTGGTTGTTGGGTTTTTTGTTATTGGTGGTGTTTTTTTTTTTAAGGATCAGTTTGCAAGCTAATAATATAAGCAGTTGATGCCTTCTTTTTAAAAACTTAAACCTCCTGGTCTTGTATCATCGAAACTAGAAGTTTGTTTAAAATGAAGTTAGAAAGAAAATTTAACAAAAAAAAACCAAAAACTTGCTTCTAATCTCAGAAGGTAGAGCTGATCTACGTTAATAGCCTGTGCCATGCACATAAGGGCATTTCACTGAAAATGGTGGCTTAAGAAAGACTTAAGTTATAGCTGTAGTATTATGCAACCAATGCACATGTGCTCATTTAGTAGTTACCATTAAAAACTTTGCACAGTTACAAAAGTTATAAAGTTTTTCGTTGACTCTTCATTTGAGCAAGCTCAGTGTAAACCTGGTGGACCGGATAATACAATTTTAAACTTTTTTTTTTTTTCCTGATACTGCACAGTACACTGGAAGTTTTGCTAGGAAGAGGACAGCTTTACAGGATTTCACCAGCATGTGTTGATTTAAAACTTTGCTGAATGTTGTGCTTGGGCAGATTTCAGTTTATCTTTTGAAAAATAGTTGTGGCTGAGAGCCACTTGTAGACATCTTCTGCTTGGCTTCAGCTTGGAACACTTATGGAGACAATGACAATACATTTATACAGGTTTCTTCTTCAGTTTTCATGAGATGATTCTTACATCTTCTAAAGCATACAGAACTGCCATAAAAAATCTTATTAGTTGCGTATCATAGAATCACAGAATGGCCTGAGTTGAAAAGGACCTCAGAGATCATTGGTTTCAACTCCCCTGCCATGGGCAGGCTCACCATATTTATCTTAGTTTCTTGCTGTCATTAAATAAGTGTGTGCAAACACACACTAGTTCTTTTATTATTTGGTAATTGTTATGGGAGCTATCTAGGTGTTACTGTTTAGTAAAAGCAGTACAGTAAGCTGTACAAGTCACCTAAGCGAGAGCTGTCCCAGGCCTACATTACTGTATGCACCAGTCTACTCAATTTTTCAATTTGTCTGCGTGTTTTCAATAGATGGTTATCATATTGCTTTTCTAGCAGATGCCCATTTTCTTCAGAATCAGCATTTTTTTCATTTGGTGAAATGTTACAAGTTCCATTTTTTTTAAATGCAACTTGACATTTTTAGTTATAACTGAAATAGCTGCATGATAGTACATATTGAGAATGGGCTCAGGAGAAAAACATTCGAAAGTGGTACTTTCTAGGCTGTTGGCTGTTCAAAATTAGTGTTCATTATTAAGCTTAATTTGTGCTTAACTACTGCATAGCAAGCGCTTCACTGAGTTCATTTTTACAGTTACTGGCTTTTGTATTAGGGGTTGCATGATGGTCTCTCTTCTCAAGAGCATGTATCAAACTGACTCTTATCAAACAGACCTGTGCAAAATCTTCTGAATGCATCCTTCCCTTCTTGGTACAGTTGTATATCCAGCTTCCTTTCTTTTCTTTTTACCAGGCTTCTCTTCTTACTTAAAATCTCCTACTTCTGTCTTGCAGCTTGGCTTTTTACATATTCTCTTTTTCTTACTCTGTCCATCTACTTAATCTCTTCTTAACAGCTGTAATTTCTGGGAGTCATCACTCTCTTCTTTGCTCTCTGCTTCTGTAGATGGAGGATACTCTCCCAGAAGTTTGGGAGAGAACAATAATATACAAGTAAGGACTTTGTCTTGGAGCCAGCAGTATGGCTGAGGTAGTGATTTCTGTGGTCACCACCTTTCCAAATAGTTTCTAATATTGCAGTTGTAGCTTCAGGGAGTTTGCTGTATAAGTGTGTGCAACCACAGCAGGGATCAGAGATCTGCTGGATTTGCATGTCTTTATTTGATGCTGATCAGCCAGCAGAGTGGGCTGAATTTAGCATTGCATAAAATCCTTCAGAGAGCCAAATTATTGGAGTATTTTATATATATATATATATATATATATATGCAAAAAAAATTCTGAATTTCTTTTGCATTGTACTTTGCAATAATGATGAGACAAGGTAAAAAAAGATTGAATTTGACTAATTAGTGAATAAATACACAAGAGGGCAGTGTTTTTAAACGGTTAGAGTCACTTATGTATGCAGTTATTCAACTTGTGTCATATTTTATGACAAAAGTCATGAAGTCTTGATAAAGACGGGGCTTTGGTCTACTGAAAAGAAAGGTGTTCCACTCTGGAGGACATTAAGAGGTGGAGCACACAGGTTAGCATAGGTGTGTTTTAATTTTGAGACTCAGACCAAAGATCATGGAATTAAGGATCCCCAGTTGTGGCGTTTGTAATGCATATTGTCCTAGATGTGCTGAATATAACCTCCTGTCACCATCTACTTGTCAGTCTTTCTTGATAAACTATCACAGATACAGTAGTTTTTTATACGCAGTCTTTTGACATAGCATGTGTTTTTCTAAACATTATGATCAAATTGGACTTGAGTGCCTCAAGAAGTTCACCCCAATGTTTGGTTATCTTCCTTAGTCTTACATGAGTTTTCTCTCTGTCATGCTGTGTCAGTTTTGATGAAGTGGTACAACTTGTCGTTCACAAAAGGCTTTTGGAAGCAGCAGGTGGCCAAACGTGAAAGAAGGAGGCTTCCTTCAAAGAGAACTGGTTCTTTATGGAGAAAGGCCCATAATTACAAAGGTTAATAGTTTTGGGAGCTGTCTTTGCCACAAAGTAGGCATAATTACAGGTAGCTCCTCCATCTCTTTGGCGATTTGCTGCAAGTACGGTCTGAATTTCCATTGCAAGAACTGCATTGTCTTTGGTCTCTTCCTGAGAGCGCTAAAAATGCTTTCTGCTGAGATCATGCTTTGTTTTACAGTAAAGGTATCCAAAGAGTTTTGTTCAGAACATGCTTTGTTACAGACGAAACAATAGTATGGCTTATTTGATGCTTGCAAAGGCTTGCGGGCGTCATACCAGCAGTGTGTAAGCAGATGTGACATGTAACTTCATTTAAAGTCGTTACTCTCTAGATAGGCAAAAATGGAATTAATGTGACAGTTCCTGGTGTGTGTCCTTGATAACTGGTGTTGGATTTGCAGTTTTCAATGAAGTTTACCCAGGTCTTACTCTTTTTCACCATTTTTGCTTCACTGCTTCAGTAAGATAACTTCAAAATATACTTGTGTTGCTTTGCACCTTCTAAAATGTAAAGAAATATATTCACTTGGTCATAAGACAAAGGTAACAAAAATAACCCTTGCAGAACACAGATTTACTGTCTTTAGTATTTTTTGTGTTTTTTGACAGCAGCTTCTTGCTGGGCATATGTTCTATGTCCAATCCTAGCTAAATTATTCAAAGAATGCATTGAGTGATCTGATTATTGTTTTTCTTGAAGTTTCATTATATTTTCTGGTCTTCGTTTTGTATTTTCTCTGTCTAGAATGTCTGTTGTAAATGATGCAGAGATGTCCATACGTCTGTTTTGCTTTGTTTTTAAGTCGTTCTTGGGAAAATATACCTTTCACGGAAGTAGTAACTACTTCTCCTGGTGTATTATGATTGCCTGTTTACCCATGTTGCTGTCCATTTGATTTCATAGTAGTTCAGAGAGTTTTTTTTCCTAGAAGAATATACAAATGCTTAAAACTATTTGGGAGCTCTGTTACAGAAAACCAAATAAGAAGGTGAAGACTCTGAAATGCTTGGGATGTGTGTGAGTAGAATCAAATTTCTTGATGAGAATGAGTGTCTTAAGTTTGCCAATCTGAAGGAAACAAGCTAGTTCTTGTTTCAAATGCCTGTGGGCTTTTCTAGGTGGAGCCTCCTGTCTGCTGCTTTTTGCTCATTTGTATCAACTGACATCAGCTAACTGACATCAGGTGCGACTCCTGGATGCCTTTGCATTCAAAGAAAATGACGACTTACAACTGTTTCCTTCACATGACATTTTGCAAAATCAGCAGTGGCAAAGCTTTTGCTGTAACAACTGCTTCAGATAAGTCTTCCCTCATGCAAGTAATTCTCTTGAGAGAATCAGCCTCTAGGTTTCAGTATTTTCTGTGCTTACATTTCTGGTGCTGTTGTTACAGGTGTTGCAGCATGTGACATATTTATACTACTCAGTAGTTCCTAGAGCATTAAAGATAGTGATTGAAGTTCCTAATTATCTAAAGGATATCTTTTTTATGAGAACATAAAACAGTAAGGACCCCTTACCTGTTCACTTTTTCAGAAGTTATCTTGGCCATTTCTCTCTCACTGGCTTTATATTGAGACTGCTTTCCTTGGTACTGTCAGAAAAAAAAAAACAAAACACTGTTGAGGCTTATCTTCGTAATGGTGGCTTCACCCAGAATCTGAAAGAACTTTCCTTAGGTTGGTGTCTCCTCCTTTTCTACTTGTCTGCAGTCTGATTTGTTCTCTGGTTCCTTCAAACCTCCAAAAATCATTCATTTTTTTTCGAAGTACTGTGAGAATCCTCAGTCTGGGGATGGAAGTGGGAAGTGCTCGGTGTGTCTACAAGTTTAAGGTTTAGCTACAGGGTAAAAGCCATGTTTGGGAGGTGCTCTTTTGGAAGGCATAAGAAGAATGACGGATGCAATTGAGCCTGTTTGTATGTTCTTTAAATCAGCATGTTTTGCCTCCACAGATGACGTCTTATGCTTCAGGATACTAAGCTTTTCTGTTTTCTGTTACACGAGTCAGAACTTAGGCAAGTTTAACGGCTTTTGAATTCCACTGTTAAGATGTCTCAGTAGCATAGCATATGCCTTTTTAGTATCAATATCACTCATTACTGTCCTTCATATTTCTGTGTAGTTTTAGTATATCTTGTTTTTGGGATATAGTATAGCTAGATAACGCTTATCAGTCCCGAACTGCTTGTCTTTCTTGAGCCTTATCAGTTATTTTCATCATACCAATATTAACTCAGTTTAATGCCCTCATCCTCCTACTTTGGCTACATACTAGAATCTCCAGGTTTTGTTGTAGGTTCCCGTGGCATCTGTTTATGGAAGGTGTAAACTTTTTAATGCAAATTGAACCTGTTTGCTATGTGTTTTCAGATAACACACATTACTTTCATAAATGGTTTCAAACAGCCTGAACTTAAAAAGATGGCCTTGCCATCCCTGTTGGTCATTCTAATACCATCTTCTACTGTAGAGGATCAATACATGAGTTTTGCAGGATGCATTATGGTTCAGACAGGAGTGAGGAGGAAGTTCCATTTGAAGTTGATCCATAGCATATAAAAGGAAAAAGGTTTTGCTTCGTTGAAAGTAAATGACGTGTTGCATTCAAACTAGAAATTCTTCATTGCGTTAGCTGAAAGCTACAATTTTGTGAAGATGCAACCTGCTTGAACATGAGTGGTCTTACAAGTTCCTTGAATTACAGAACAATTTTCACATTTTGTCAGTGTTTTTTGAATGAAAGGGTATTTCCAATGGTGCTTTGTTTTTGTATAATTCCAGAAGTTAGCAGGTGCCTGCTGGTACTAAAACAACAGTTTAATGCTAAATGTCAATTATCTAGTCTTTCAAACTGCAAGTGCTGTGCTTAAAGAAAGGTGGAGGTGGGGAGGAAGGCATTAGATGTTTCACCAGCACATTTCTTAGAGCATGTTACAATTGTTTTGTAATGTAGCTATAACTAAACATACAATAACAAGGAGGTAGATATCTTTTCACCACTTCTATAGGGAATACTGAATATCTCTGGTTTAACACTGTCTGAAATACTGCTTTTTACATATGGAAATTTCTCTCTTCTTAGCTTTGGACTGTAAGCAAAAGAAGTCAAGGTCAAGATCTGGAAGCAAGAAAAAAATGCTGCCATTACCTCATAGTGCTGATGAAGTTTACATACTCAGATGCAGGTACATAGGGTTATTTTAATTGAAAGACTGTGTTCTTACGAGCTTGCTTACTTTAGTTGTAGGAATATTTAAGATTACATTCTGTAAAGTTTGTGACACTGGATAAGACGAGGGGGAAAGCAGTTGGTTATTTTAATTAATTAGATAGATAGGAGAAGATAATTTGAATCAATCATACTTAGTTGTTAAATTGCCAGCTCCCATTTCTCCAGCTAAAATCTCATTGGCCATTTTGAGTAATACTCTTCTTCAAAAGAAACCCTAAGAGGATCAGATTGTTACTCCTAGTATTACAAACATAGGAGCATAACTCGTATGAACTGCAGAGAATTGTGTTTATGGTTACTACTTAGTTACTGACATTTTCAACTAAATTTATAGAGAGGCAGACTTGAAGAAAATTAGGGCTTTGTTTGCATAATGTTTGAGCAGTGCTAGATATATCTTGATGGAACAATTTTAATATTTGCATAGGTTTTGTGGTCTGGTCTTTCGAGGACCTTTGTCTGTGCAAGAAGACTGGATAAAACACTTGCAGCGACACATTGTCAACGCAAATCTTCCACGGACTGGAGCTGGCATGGTTGAAGTCACATCGCTACTTAAAAAACCTGCTTCGATTACTGAAACTTCATTTTCTTTACTGATGGCAGAAGCAGCATCATAGAACAAGAACACATTTTCAATTTGAATTGGATGTAAATTTGAAATACTTTGTCATTTTTTTAAATAAATTGTTACACTAAATTATGTTTATAAATCCTAAAGGCAAAAATAGAGGAAGTGGATTACAATAACATCAAAATAAAGTGAATACTTAACAGTTACAGTAAGTAGTCTTTATATTTTATATAGGGTGGAAGATGTGTTTTTAAGGTTTATTATGTTTTTGTCAGTTACTGTGTTCACTATCAATACAAGACCATTACATGTATGGCAGCCATTTTTAAATCGTTGCACATGGGTACTAAAAGACAGATTTTAATAAAACAAAGAAACCACATTCTCTGCAGTGTTACCCAAATCAAGGCTCTGTTTATTCCAAAAAAAAAAAAAAAAAAATTACATAGTAAAATAAGATATTATATTTTGTTTGTATGTATGTAGTGTTTTGTATAATATCAAGAACTGCTAATAACAATTTACTCAACTTTAGGGCATTAAATACCATGTTACTTCATAGTTCAAGAGACTGTTTCATTCAAATAGGGCAATTAGTACTCTTCTATCTAGGTGTGTAAGTGTTTTTTTTAAATCACATGAGGCTTTTTGTACTAAAAAGTGGAGGGAAACTTGTCTAAACAAATTTCTAAGATAAATATGTACATAATACTGGAAATTTGTGGTAAGGAAATATTCTTTACTTCAGTTGCATTTCTCACTGACAATAAAGTGGTGCATCCATGCTACCTCCTACTTGTCAACAAAGATGGTATTTACCCTTATGTTTTTGTATCATAGTAGATTCAATCCAACTTTCTTTATTACAAAGCATCTTTTTGTTAACAAGTTTGTTCTTTATGACGATTTACTTAAAGTCTGACTTGCTTACAGAAGTTTGCCTCTCTACTATTTTATTTAACACTGTAGAAATGTACTAATAAGCATTGCTCACTACACGGTTAGAGTAGACTTTTCATTTATAATTCTGTTTAAAAGGTTGATCATTTTAGAAAATTTGAACACAGGTTGAAATGTTTCTACATATGAAGAGAATGTTTACAACTTAAATTTTAGAGCTTGTTTTGGATGTGATTATATGTATGAAAACTGTAACACTATGCTCATGCTAAGGACCTACTTACAGAATTACTGAAATAAATGTGCTGTGAGGATGGAAATATGGTGCAGGTGTCTTGGTCATGCTGAATTGTGTTTGTTCATTCAAACTGTCTTTGAAACATGATTTTTGTTTAAATCATAAGTCAGATTCCTCTACAAATCAATTTTGTATGCAAATAACATTTCATTTTACTCATGTAGGGTAACAAATACTGTAGTTAAGCCAAGGATATGCATTGATATTTTCCTTATATGTAAATAAAGTTAAAAGCAGTTAAAGCAAGAGGAGTATTTTGGTAGAGTATATACATACCTCACTGCCAGTGAAATTGCTTTCCTATGGTATATCTCCTTACCAGAAAAATCTCTAAATAAAAAAGGTTTAAAGAAAATCTAAATGTCTATAATGTGAAGCATTTATTTACATTGTGTGAATTAAGTTTGTGAAATGGATTTGTCTTGCTTGAAATTAAAATATTCTCATTATCTTAAGTAAAAATAAGTTTACTTGCAATAAAATGACTTGTTCAGACACGTTACATTTGGTTGGTGGAAAATGTGAATGATGTTGATCTGCCTCTACGTGTGCAGTTAACACACAGGGTTTGTTAACGTTCTGATAAAACAGATGAACCAAAAACAAGCAGTTGTGGGGGATGGAGTGCTGAGACAAGGCCATCCTCTGTCTGGCAGGGTTATCATTTGGTTAATGCTGTCGGGTGTGTTGCTGTACACGTTCCTACTGGTAACATAAACTTCATTGTCCAAATGTATTCGTACTGTTTTGTTTTGTTTTTTAACCTGGAAAACACCCATCAGTCCATCTAAAGGCCAGAAATAAAAATTGCTTCAGAGATCTTAGGAAAGATAAACAGAGTGTTGAAGTGTATTGCAGACATATTATGTGTATACAGACTGACTAAAAAATTCTGAATTTGTATATAATTGTGGGATTTTTTTTATATGATGTGAAAATTAAGTATTTACAGCAACATGTTGGAGTGGAGGGAAGTGATCAGATCATCTTGAATGTTTGTAATGCTTTAATTGAGTGGTTGTTTACTCATGTCACCAAAAAGGGTGCCTTAGAGCACCAGATTCTGTTGCTGTTTAACATGAAAAGTTCAATTAAGTGCAAATTATATTTATCTAGAATCTTTATAAGGGAAAGCCATACCGTGCAGAATTTAGCATTTGGAGAAAAAAAGAAAAAAGAAAAAAAAAAAAAAAACCCTGTCTAGATTTGTAATAGTAAATCTAATTAAATTTATTTAGTTCCTTCAGCCGCAGTAGTGAACACCAAAAATATAAGGCTGTGTCTGAAGTTGAGAAAGCTGTAGTCCTGGCTGGTTTCCAAAATGACGTTCTCTGGTTAGGAGCAGCTGCTTTCATTGGCAGGCTTTGGGTGTGTGTTGGAGCTGCCTGAGTGCTTAGCTGTGTGGGTTTTGTCGATGTTCCTGCCCTGCTTACATCAGATCCTTGCTATAATATGGTTTTGAAATATAACCTGGAAGTTCTCTGATTAGTGGATTCATTGCATATAAAGCTGATGGACTGAATGGTCAAAAAGTGCACAAGCTTTCTTTAGCTTATAGGTCTCAGATGGGGCTGTTTGGTTTCTGTTGCTTGGAATTAAACATCTTTTGTCAGTACTGACTGGGAGGTAGAAGCTCACCTTTCCAGAGTTACACAGGTTCTAATAGAATAGGTGGAGTTCATTAAATCAGTCACTTTATTGTACAGATCTCGTGTTTTGAGATCTGTGTGGCACACTTAGACCTTGGCATCAGTGAGGGAGTCTCACTGTCTTTCGTGTACTGCTAGGTTAGAGAAGCTCTATGGCAGTCTGCTGAAGAGCAGGACGTCTGGAATTGCACGTATAAGTGCAAATGTGACTTGGCTCACCTTGGTTGTATTGCTTCAGGCTAAAGACTGCAGTTGTTTAGTCATACTTGGTAGTGGTCAGTTGGCTTTGGTTCCTCATTGCAGTCTTCAGGAGTTGTACTCCTCTTCCAGCACCTACCCTACCTTCTGGTAAAGCTCCTGTAAGTAGCAGCTTCTGGAAAATTACGAAAAGTGTCAGAATACTCAAGTCAGGAAACCAGAGGTCCAGCTCCACACTTTGTAAGATGATTGCCTGTGTATTCAGTCCCAGAGCTTTTCCAAGTCATCCTTAAAAATAATAATAGAATAAGCTCTATTTGCATTCCGTGAAAGAGATTTCTGCAAGACTTTGGAAATGTGCTTTTCAGGTGCGTGTGGTAACCACTGCCAAGTGGTGGTGTGGTCAGGCTGTATGTGTGGAAAACATCCCTAGGCACTTAACTCCTTTTGGCCACGTGCTGCTTCGCATGGATCATGCGGCTTGTGCTATTAGATGGTTGGCACCCATGCACCAAGGCAGCCCAGCCCTGCGTGCTGGTGGAACTTCTGCTGGCTCAGGGTCACCTTGCCCTGGCAGTGGTGTCAGGGCTGGACTGAGGCTTCTTCTTGATGCGAGGAAATGCGTATTGAGACAGTAGCTACCAGGGAAGGGAAGAGGGAGCATGAAAGGTGCCAAAGAGAGAGGGATTTTAACAATTGGCATTCTAGTCCTGAGCCAGACGTTTTATGTTTGGAGTCCTACATTTTCAGCCGTGCTCAGGAAAATCAAGGTGTGAGGTAAGTGCTTCACAGGAAGAACATGGATTGTGAATTGGGCTCAGAGGTGTGCATGCACGTGAGGCTTGGAAAGGCCAGCGTTACAGGGCTGTTGCTACAGAGCTGTTGTGAAACAAATGCTTTCTCTGAGCTCATCCCACATTATCCTACAAGTCAGTAATACTTTAAAGGGGCTATTCATTAATTCAATCTTTGACCTGATCTGGAAAATCTACAGGGAAAAAAATGGCTGCAAGTATGTGGAAAAAAATGACAGTAAATAACAAGTACTTATTTTTTAATAAATTGTAATGTCTGTGAAAGGAGCCTCCTCACTTTAGTACTACAGTTGACAGACTTTTCCAAGTTTTTACCACAGTAGTTAGTGGCCTGGATGCTTAACCACTAGTTTCCTATTCCAAAAATCAGTTCACGTAGTCCTGATTCCATTTAGAGAAAAAAAAAAAAAAAGAAAAGAAAAAAAAAGGCATCTATTTAGAACAGTACTTATTAAAAAGGTCGACTGCATCGTGAGTTCAGGTATTTCAATCTGCGTGCTTTGTAGGTGCTGTTCCCTGATGACGTGGGTAGCAATTTCAATGTAATGGAAACGTTTTGGCCAGAGCGCCAGGTCTGTAATCTCTTGCAATAAAATGTTCCTTTCTAACACTGCAGGCTTCTTGGTGTTCTTCCCCTTGCCCTGAGGTGAGCATGCACAGCATGCTTCTGCTAAGCCACCCTAACCTGGGTCTGCTTCCCTGAGCAGCTGAGTAGCGAGGCAAGGAGGTCGTCTGCTGGCTGTAGCCTGAAATGCCTACAGGTGAGGCAGGAGCTGGTGTCTGTGTATTGGTCTTGGATGCCAGGAACAAGGGTTGGTGGTGGAGGGAGCATCACCAGAGCTGGGTGCCAAGAATGAATCTGAATCTAATACAAATAATGGGTGCTGTCACCTGTGGATACCCTCCCTAGTTGTTCTGTGAAGTCCAGGTAAGCACTGCTGGCTGTCGTAACACCGGCTGGCCTGCTTCTCTGAAAGGGCTGCTCCTGTCCAACTCTGAAGAGGTGGGGCTTACACGTTAAGTAATGACGATAATACCTTTCATGTCAGAGACCCACACCATGAAACCCATGATTTTCCTCATGCCTGTTTCTCCATATCAATAGTCTGCTACTTAAAGTCTGTTGGGTGCTCCCAACCTCTGTGCACTTAAACATCTGATGTACTCTTAAGTTGGAGCAGCTGTGAATCACATCTGTAGTTCCCTGAGGTCACCCACCAGACCCTTCATGTTACCTTCATTCCTACTTCATTTTCCTAGATTTTTGTTTATGTCCTTGTTTTCATTTTCCTTTCTTTGTTTCTTGTTTTCAGGACTTTACCACAGGCCACGCTGTTGAAGTTTTTTGGGGCAAGCCGTACACTGGTGTGAACACACACACAGTGCTGCTCAGCATTCTCATGTGTCTAATGGTCCACTTTCTGATGCATTCCACAGGGAGGTGTAGATGGAGCCAAGGGGAAATTGGACATTTAAAAGTGACTAGAAGTGATATTATGCACAGCAGAAACCCAAACTTGTGAAGTTCGGACCTGCTGAAGGCCCTGAAGGTCTCTAATGTTTGGTATTGCACACTCAGCGCCATGTTTCTGTTTTGCCTGCATACAGGTGAGATGTTGCCTTTTTGGTTTTTAACTCCTGGCAGCCTTTCCAAAGACAATTTTGAGAATATGGAACATTTGCTTGAATGATTTTTATGAACAAGCAACTGGTTAGCTTCTGTCAGCAAAGGGAAATGGATATTTGCTAAAGGCTGGCAAAGACATTGGAGATCTTTGTTTTACTGATAAATGATGAGTATGGTAGATAAGAATTTCTTAGGAAATTAAGCTGTGATTTCAGTTGTATGTGTGCAAGCATCTCAGCAGTACTTGAGCAGCAGCACCCCGTGTGCACACAGTGTTAGCTGCAGGCAAGCAGCAATCTGAGGCTCCTGTAACCTGCATGATGGCATAGCTGGTGTGTAATTTAACGAATGATGGGGAGAAGAGGGGGAAGACTTGGTTTTCCATTGCCCCTCTTGTGTTTGTATTGAACAATTATTAGTAATTACTACAGTATTTGCTTATCTAGTTATCTCCCAGATGTCAGACACTGTCAGTACCCAAGCAGGCTGTTTCCCTCAGCATGTGATGTACAACTGCTGCCCTGGTCTCAGAATGCTGAGGCACAGGTAGCTCCAACATGTGGTGGGTGCACCATTTCTGGAGACACTCAAGGTCTGGTTGGATGGGGTTCTGAGCACCTCATCAAGTGTAGAGGATTTGGACCAGATGGCCGTTAAGAGTCCCTTCCAACTCAGACGATTCTATGATTGAAATCCCCGTACATTTGAAGTAGAGCTGGTTCTGGAGCTAGGAAGCAGAGCACCAAAGCTGGGGCCGAGGGGCAGAGGCTGAGTGCTGGAACCAGGCAGAGCTGGGCCCTGCTTCTTCCCTTTAAGTTCTCATTGGAGTCCCCACAACCTCTCCTGGTTGTGACTGGCAAGAGGAGACCACGCCTGCTGCCACAAACACTGCTCAGAAATGGCTGCCACAGTGTAGTGATGTGTGCCTCCCTTGGGCTGAGCTGCTGGGGAGTTGCTGCTGGAGAGTAAGAAGCATGAGGTGCAGGGCTTTGATGAACAGACACAGCTGACACCTGGCATCTTCTGGAAAGATATGTTGGTACTTCAGGACTGTGTGTTGTGTAAACAAATAGTATGAGCAATTAACCGCACCTGGGGAAGGCTGAGCAGTGCGTCTGCAGCCAGGTAAATGAGAGGAGACGTGAGGAACTTGTTGTCTCTCACAAAATAAATAAATAAATGAATGAATGAATAGCAGTGTATGGTATAGGCTGGGAAATGAAAGCCAGAAAGGTGGTGCAGGCAGTCAGCCATGTGCTGCACCCAGCGGTTTCCTCCAGATAGAGCCATGTCAGGCTGGGCAGTGCAGACACCGGCTCTGTCCGCTGGGCACGAAGCAACAACTTCAGAGAAAAGAAAGAGCAGGAATTGACCAGTAAGGCATCTGCTGTGCTCTGCAAGAAACCTTACAGAGGAATTTATGGAGCAGATGGGCATGGAGTGCTCACAGCCTTCTGTGCCTGGGCCTTTTTCTAAACAGATACCAGCGAACGCATCGTAGGAATCCCTCACTGAGACTCTTGGGTGATGTGAGAACATCAGAGAGGCCTGCTAGAGGGAGTTCTGGAGCCCACAATGAAATCGTCACAGATATGAGCAAAACACAACAAAAGGCTTGTCCCTGCTACCGAGGTAGCATTTGTTCACCTTATTCACATTATAAGAGACCGGGATGAGATGTCATTAGAGCACCTGGTGCTCTGAGAAAGGCTGAATTAAGAATGCCCCATGTGGGGTTAGAATTAGGGAGTTCTTAAGAGGGATTTTCACTGGCCCGTAGAAGCACTAACACCTTATGCTTCCCTGCAGCTGCAGTTTCAGCTCTAACTCCAGTGACTCTGGGGTTTTTAAGTGGCTTTGGATACTGGGCTGCACATTTGAAGTCCCTTCCTGGTAATGCAAATAAATAAAAATAACCAGAGTGGGATTCAGACTGAGCAGTGGCGAAGCAGCAGCACAAACAATGCGGCAGACTGGTTGGCAGTTCTGGAGAGACATGGTAGCTGTCATGGGATTGTCATCAGCTGGTCCTGCGTCATGATTTAACTCCTGTGTGAGGACAGGTTCAGAAGATTTACTGCATTTACAGCATTTGAGACTATTAGCTGTCAAGAGGAAGATGCCCTAAATTACACAGTGTGCAGAGCATGGGAGCATGGTAGGAGAACGATGTTACTGGCATATGAGAATAAAAAGGCCCGAAGCCCTGCTTTGTTATTCTGTAAATACGCTGTGCCAGAGGCCCTTGCAGAGCAGTGGAAGCACAGGGGTTTAATGCTCCTCACAGAGCAGTGCTCCTCGCGCTCGGGCGGGCGAGGACTCTTCACAGCAATGGCTTTGCTCAGGGAGTCCCCCGAGGGTCTGCAAGAAAGAGTGATCAGATGCTGAGAGATGATAGAGCTCTGCTCAGCCATCAGAGTTTGCCCATAAGCAGTGCCAGACAGTGTACTTACCTTCTAGGAAAAAAAAATTACAATAATTGGATAAACTAGAACGTTCTTTTTTTATAGAAGTGCATAGTAGGAAATAATTTTAAATATTAGTGATTAAAACGATGAAGATAACTTAGAAATTAACAAAAAATGGTACTATTGAAATGTCAGATTTTCCAAATACAAAAAAAAAAAAAAAAAAAAGGATCTCTGTTGCTTTCGTTTCTGACATGAAAGCAGTGTGAGAGCTGCTGTGCAGAACTCTGGTTGGCCGGTCGGCTCTGTACTCACTGCTGGGCAGCTCGGTGCTGGGCTGAAGCCCGCTGCTCCTGAGCTGCTTGTGCTTAGAAGGGACCGAGAGGGTAACAAAAAGGAGTAACTGCATATTAGCATCTGAGTCTCCTAATATCACCAAAAATATACGACAGGCAAAAGCAGATTGGGGGAATAACTGAGATTGCAGTAAAGTGTGGTTTAGGAAGGTGGGAAGAGATTTAGGTTTAGAGAAATATAGCATTTATCTGAGCCAAAGGACTGGTTTGCCTCCATTGCCCGTTTACTGAGGAAAAAACCCCGCGTTGTGATACGTGCCCAGGAAGGAGGGCTCCATCTGTGCCTTAGGGGATCGGTGGGCACGTTTGGAACCACCTGGACCATGTGGAGGAGGATGCACTGTGAGCTCTGCCATGTGCCCAGGCACCGGGTGCCTGCTGGGGAGCGGAGCCACCGGGAGACTGAGGGGAGCTACCCCAGCTCTGTGCCAGCAGCTGCAGGGCTGCGTGCCCCCGGGCAGCAAGGGGCTGAGCGCAGATTTCCCATGTCCCGGGTCAGTGCCCTAATTGCTGGGTTAGCAGACAAAAGAGGAATGACAGCAGCTGTGGTGAATCCAACCTCTTGTTCCCTTGGTGGGTTTTTTGTTTATTTCTTTTGATAATTTTTTTTTTCCTGTTGCAAGTGCCCAAATGCAGTGTTTTGGCTGAAACAAAGCACCTTCTTCAATGCAAAACGTACACAGGTTTTTTTGTTCTATCAAAGACAACCAGGAAGTGTTATTTCACTGTTTCATTTAGTGGATCTGAATGTGCTTTTGTGGTTTTTTTTGTTATTTGTTTGTTTGTTTGTTTCATTCAATTGCTCTACGGAGAATCAATTATTTGCACAAACATAATTGTAAATGTTAGTAACCACCATTTGGGCTTTCCCAGAGGATGGCTTGGGTCTCTGGGCAGTGCCCTCCTTCCTTTTATACCCTTTACTGAACCTGGGTCAGCTGATCCCATAGCAAATACCTTTGTAGTGTGGTAAATAACCACCCAGGGAGCACCGAGCTTTTGTACAAGCCTTCCAGTGGCCCTTGTTGGCAAGTGCTTGCAGGGGAACTGTGTTCACGTGCTTCCTTTGTGGCTGGACGAGGCAGCAGCGTGGCTCAGTGGGTGAGGAAGGGTGCTGGGGCCGGGTGTGGGCTGTGAGGAGCTGGATGCTGTGCAGTAAAGCTGAGAAGGGGCTTGGGGCAGTGCCTGGCTCTGTGGTGTGCAGGGCTGTGATTTATGGGTATGGCTCACTGCTGGCTGGGCTCAGCTCGCTGCAGCCAGCACAGCTGGCGGGAGCAAATGTACATGGTTATTCTAATATTCTCCTCTCTGTGCCACTGTGGATTCCAATATGTCTGTTAATTTCATCTTATAGATGGCATAAATGTGCTTGGAACATTACAGCGGGGAAAATATGACAACAGAATGCTATAGAGCATAATCCCTGCCTCAGGAACTCGCTGTCCAAGGGCCTGAGCGCCTTCTTTGTGCCGAGGAAGGACGCAGTGTGTAGGTGTTAGCTCCGCTCCGCTTGACACGGGATTTGGAGTCCAGTGAGTGGGCAGGAGGGGGGCTGAGAACCCCTGAGGCTCTGCAGATGAGCAGTCTGGTTCTGAGCATCCCCCCGAGCTCGTGGTGCTGGGAGCCCGGGCTGCGTGGTGCCAAGCGTGCAGGAAAGTAACGTATGTGGGAACCAAACACAGCTGCAGTCATGTTTGGGCAATGCACTTCCCCTGCTACGTGCATGCAGTACATTGCAGAGACGTGGGCCACATGTGTGCCTGAGGTGGGCAGAGCCATGGCATGAGGGTGTGGGAGAAGCACGGAGCAGGCAGTCACAGGTGCTGAAAATTCGTTGAGGATAGAGCTGGTGTTTTTTAATAAAATTGACTCCTTGTTCACCACTAAAATAAATACTTCCCCAAGGTCACTTGAGCTTTTTGCCAGGATCACAAAGCTGTTCCAGTCTACACCAGGGTTGGAGCTTGAGTTAAATGTGTGCTGGCATCTGACAGGGCTGTCTCAGCTCCCTCCTCCTGCCCAGACAGCAGTCCTCGCTGGTCTGGGAGGAGCTGAGCTCAGAAGGCTCTGAGCCCCAAGAGGAGCTGTGGGGCCTGATGCAATGTCCCCAGTACATTCTGGTGTCAACCCGGTGTCCATACCTGCCTGCAGGCCCACAGGCCCTGGGCCAGGTGTGTCCCAATAGCTTCCTGCTACAGCAGTGCATGGAGCTCATTGGCCCCAGATGGGATGGTATGTGTGGGAAGGGTGGCATTGCTTCCCTTTGTGGTTCTAGGGACCAAAAGCAATGCAGAACACAGGCTTCTATGATGGAACAGACAGCCAGGGGCCCAGTACTCCTGGATTGCGGTTTCTTGGCAATGGCGCAGGCACTAAGTGCTCATTAGGGGGTCCCTTATTAGGCACCAGTTGCTGCTTATTAAGGGGAATCCTGGAAAGGCCACCTCAGTGTTTGCTTGGAGATGTTTTATTTGCAAGCTCATTGCCAGGACAGGCAAAGTGCCTTTGATACTTTGTCTCAATTGGAGTCTAAGACAGTTGATGACATTATACTGGGCACTTACTGTAGATCCACCGAGCCCAGGGAAATCAATAGTTTTCCATTATCGGGTCCAGCTGGGTCACCGGTCTGTCAATGAGCTGTTACGGGCGCTGTACAGGGATGAACCTGACCAGTCAATTGCTGCTGACAGGAGGAAGGCATGCTGACAGCCAGGAGAACAAGCCACCGTGCAGCTCTGCGCCTCGGCCTGCCAGCCGGGGGGCTCAGGGGGGCACCGCCAGGTGGGGGCACATGCATGGGGAGGGGCTCATCTGCCATGTGCCAGGCCCAAAGGGATGCGCGAGGGGAGGCTGCTGCCGTGCCGGACAGAGCAGGCTTGGCCTGCAGGGGGCAAGGCCAGGGGATGGTGGGCTCACAGCCCCCAACCATGGGTGTACTCAAAGCCTGCGGGCCTTGATTCCTCATCGGGCTGTGGTTTAACGCTGACTTCTGAGCCAACGTAAGCGCCTTGCAGAAATAAATATTTAGAAATTATCCCAATATTATGATTTTTAATTTTCAACTTTATTAGCTCCTTTCAAGTATTAAATCCTGACCGCTTTATTTACGCCTCCAGTCCTCTGTTTGATTCTCTGCAAGTCAATATTCGCTGTGTTCCATCATCAAACACAAAGCTGGTAATCAGCTCTATCACTGGGAGCCAACTGCTGCCTTTTAGCAAACACACCGCCCCACAGAAAGCCCATTTCGGGAGGCGAGGGGCGAGGGAAGCGTTTGTACCGGGGCTGAGCGAACCTTCCTGCAGTAATTAGGAGTACCAGCCCGACATGACTCGCAGCACTCCGTGGCTCGGAACGCGTCAGATCTCTTACAGCATTAATTAAAAAGATTTTATGTTTTTTTAATAAAATGCTTCGTGTTTTAGCCCCTTTCTTCCTCCCACCGAACGTGATATGGGGCTGAAGGGAATTCAGGTTAATGTGTTGACACACTTAACAATGCGGGGTCATGTTGCACAACACGCCTGGCTGCCTCGACTCGGCGCAGCCCCTGACAGGTCCTCATCAACCCCTGCCCTAAAGGCAGAGCCAAGGAGAGGATTTTAATTACCGCTCTGCGCGCGGGTTTGCCAGCATTAAATTGAGACGTAATTAGGCCGCCGCATTTTAATAATTGTCCTAGCTAATTGGGCAGACAAGTTACGCTCCGCAGCGTGGCGTGATTAGATAATCAGTATTTCCAATCGGGCTCCGGATGACGATTCCGCGGGCGGGACGGGACGGCTCCGTCCGGCAGAGCCGAGGCCCCGACATGGCGGAGGAGGCGCCGCGCTCTCCTCGGCCGCCAGGGGGCGCCGCAACCGCGCGGCGGTGGCAGCGCCCGAGCCCAGCGCTCCGCGCCCCGCTCCCGCGCCGCCGCCGCCGGAGTACCGCGCTGCGCCCCTGCGCTGCTCTGCGCTGCCCTGCCCGCGGAGCACTGCGCTGCGGCCGCCCGCGAGCTTGGCGCTGAAGCCGCCGTCCCGCGAGCAGCTAACGATATTTGTAATTTCTACTTTTAAAAATGTTTATTTCTTTTGATTTTTCGCTCTCCGCGCTCCGCGCCGCGGGATGCGAAGGGCGAACGGGGAAACGCAGCCGTCGCCTTGCCGTTTTCTCGGGAGAAAACGGGGCGAGCAGCGAGAGGAGCTCCCGAGCCCGGCCCACCGTGCCGTCCCGCCGCCGCCCGCAGGTAAAGCGGCTCCGGGGCGGACGGGAACCCCCGGGCGGTGGAGGCCCCGCGGGGCCCGGGACGGGGTGCCGGGAGCGGGCGGTGCGGCGGGGCAGCGTGAGCCTGAATCGCTGATGGCAGAAAGTTGAAACGCGGGCGTTTCACTGGGCGCTTCAAGCAGATGCTGCGAAAACGCGTCTTTAATCGTTACCGTTATTTTTAATCTATTGAAGGAAGAACAGCCTTGTGGTTTAAGAGTGTGTATGATCGCACTGACAGCGAAATACAGATGCTCCAGCTGAAATCCGCGTCGATGCTTCTCGCTGGAGCCTCGGGACGTCTGTGCTGTAAGGCTCTGGCCGTTTGCTCTGGCGTACCGACACGTTGACTCCGGTCCGCGTCACGAAGCAGCTTCAGCCGCCGCAACGCCGCGCGTGTAGGTACGGACTTGCGGAGGTGCTCCGACCGAGTGCGGCGCTCCCGAGCGGCAGCGCAGGGCACGGGGCGGCTCCGGGCGGGCGGCAGCCAGGAGGGAAGCGCAGAGGCGTCGTGACCCATCCGTGTGCGGGGCGAACTGCGTGAATTACACGGTGGCAGATGCGGAGGACTGATCTGCCAGCGCGCAGTTCGCGCTGCTTCGAAGGTGGGAGGGGGGTTGAGGGGTAGGTGGCTGCAGGCGCCGGGAGAAGCCCCCCTCTTCGTTTCTTATCATCTCTGGCCACGATGGGCTCCTGCCCGCCGGGTGACTCCCCCGAGACTCCGGGCAACTGTCCGCCGGTACCCGCCCCTTCCTGAGCAGCCCCGGCTCCATCCCGTGACCCCCCGGGAGGCTGCCCGCAGCTCTGGACCGGCTGCGGTGCGCGGAGGCACCCAGCTCCGGGCTGCAGTGAGGCGGGTCCTCTCGGCGAAGCCGAACCATTCTCTCTGTGCCCGCCCTGGTGGTTCCGTCTGTGCTCTGCCCAGTCCCTTCGCAGTGTGATCTCCAGCGGCTGGGATGGAAGAGCCGCGCAGAACGGAGCAGTCCCTGCCCTGATCCCGCACCCCACCGGGAGCACGGGGGGACGCCGTGTGTGTGCAGCGCTGCGCCGGGCGAGGGCTCTGAGGGCCCAGGGCAGCGGAGCGGACATCTAAGGACACTGTTGCTGTTAATTAGCCAAATACAATCCGCAAGCGGCAGTGCTTAGCGGACCTCGCAGGGACGTTTTCCTGCCTGGGGAGAGAGCTGCGGATCTGCTTCGGGGACGCCTAGAAGTGGCCGGTGCGGAGCTGTGGGGATGCTGATTTCGGGGTGGGGGGCAGGAAGGCCGCCGGGGCTGTGACACTGGGATGTCCCACCGCGACTCCCGCACTGCCCGGGCTGCGTATGGGTTCCGGGGGCAGAGGGAGAGCGGTCCCCCCGCCTTGGGGGCCGGTGAGATTAGAAATTCCCTTTTAATGTCCATGTCGGTGCGATCGTATTGATGGGTTAAAGCACAGAAAGTGCAGTTTCCTTCCCGGCTCTCACCCTCCCACCTCCTGCTCAGGCCCAGGCCACGTTTGTCACAGTTACACTGAACTGAGTCTTCCTGCTTTTGCAGCACCCCGCCCCCCCCCCCCGTGACAGTGCTGTTGGGCCCGCTGGGATGGACAAGTGTAGTTGAAGAAATTAATGTACTTTGTAAGTAATATGATTTTTTTTTTTCTTCTGGATACCAATTTGATAGTGCCTTTTTCTCCTTATTCCTAATGAATTTAATGACGATGAGTGGGGAAAAAAAAAGAAAAAAAAATAAGCGCAAAAAAGTAAGTGGTTGGAGCTATAAAATATGCTGTATTTATTTACAAGCACTTTACCGGCGCGGTGGCTGTAAGGTGGAAGCCGCCCTCGCAGAGCACGGAGCTGCAGGGCAGCGCCCACATCCCGCTGGGTTCGTTCCAGCTCCATCCCGCAGCGCCGCCCGCTCCGTGCGGTGCCGCAGAACTGCCCTCTCTCCGCTTTGCCCCTTCGCAGCCGCGTTGGAGAACGGAGGCGAAGAACGCACGCGACACACTGAAAGTCCCGCGGATTGGTGACCCTGGAAGTCACTTCCCGTCTCGGGACACCGGGCGAGGTGTCTCTCGCAGCGCCTGGATCCGCGTAGCTAATTGAGGCCCGGCTGCATCTTCCCGCTGAGGAGGGATAATAAGCGGGTCTGGAAAAACCGCTGACAAATACGGGAGAGGGAGAAGTGACAGCCGGGGTGCGGCAATCGCCGAACGGCGGAACGGTCACGCTCCTTCCGCCGGGAGCGGAGTGGGGGTTCGTTGCAGTGCGGTGCCCCGGAGCTCAACGTCCCGTCGGTGCGGGGGGAGCGGCGCGCCGCTCCGGGTTGGTGCCGCTCCGCGCTCGCGCGGGGCCCCGCGGCTGCAGCGCGTTTAACTTCTCGCCGGGCCCTTTCATTGGGGCATCGCATTTGCACCTCGCTATTAGGAGAAGTAATAACACTCGCAGTCAGGGGCAAATCCTGTTAATGAACAAATTAAAGTTCAAACCGTTATTCAAGTTCACAGCCCAGAGCGCTGCTCCTTTAATAAGAGAGATACACGTTACTTTCTCCAGGACTCCCCCCAACCCCCCTCCTCCTTTATTACTTTTTAAGCTTTTCATAAGTGCTGACGGGGTATAGGGGCAGCTCCCGGCCCCTAAAGGACCCGCGGAGCGGGGGGGGGGGGGGCTAATCCGCCCTTCCTTTGGCGGTTGGTGTAGGACGCATAAAGGCGCAGTGCCGCCGGCTGTGCCGATGGTTCTGCGGGGGGGCCCATCCTGCACCCACGGCTGCGGCCATCGCCCCGTGCGCGGCAGCGGCGGAGCGGAGCGCTGTGCGTGTACGAGCGGAGGAGATCACACTCCCCATTATCCACCTCCCGGCGAGTGTTTGATTTGTGACATCAAAAGCTTATCAAGGCGAGCTCAAAAAAAAAAAAAAAAGCACCCCTACAAGGAGGGGGAGAGAGCGTTCGGGTTTGGGCGACCGTGGGGGGAACAGTCGAGAGAGGAGGGCTCGGAACTGTGCTTCTCGGGACGGGGCTGCTGCGTAATTCCCCGGGCAGCGCTGCGGGGCCGGGACCGGGCTGCGGGGAGGCCCCGGTTGCTCGCAGTCATCCGCACCGAAGTGGCTTGATATAATCACCATGACAACTGCCATCTATGAGCATACAAATAACGGAGATGGAGTAGAGCGAAGATTAGCATGCCATGAAAAGTACAATAAGTTTCTTATTTAGCATTTAGATAACTGTCTTTCCTTCGGAGCGGGCTTCAAAGTTGAACCCAGTTTAGACCAAGAGGATTAATTCTCTCTCCCGCATGCTTCATTGAATCTCTCATTACCAAACTTTGTCTGTATTGATGTAAGATGTGATTGAAGATTAGAGCATTTAGCAGATCTCGCCTTTCTGCGGGGCTCGGGGCCCTTTCAGGCGCGGCCCAGTGGTCAATCCCCCCCCTTTTATCCGGTGTCTGCTTCATTTAAACTTAATCAACTCCCTCAATGAACTGGAACGGGGAAGCGTCCCCGCGGCAGGAATGCTGCGCTTTCCTTAGATCGCCCTTCGCTCCCCTTCCCGATCCGCTGCAGTTAAAGCCCAAATCGCTCTCTGATGAACTTAATCAATATGATAATGACAATCGGGGCCGAGCGGCTTTGCTGAGGCTCGGGGTGGAAAAGGCGGCGGCGCCCATTGCCCCAAACCGACCTCAGCTCGGCTCCCTCTGTGCGCGCTGCTCCCACCTCCCTCCCCCCCCCATTCCCTCCGCCCTCGCGGGGTCACGCAGCGCGTTGCGGGGCTGTTACCGGCGCGGGAGTCCCCGGCCCCGGCGCTGCCCCCACCGCCCCGTCCCGCGGTGCGCAGGGCATCCATCAGCGCTGGCGGGCGCGTGCGGAGCGCTCCTGCGTAAATCTGCAGCCCCTGTCCCGGCTCCGTCGGAGCTGGCGTCTGTATATCATTTTTATACTGCTACCAGTAGAGCAATTTCAAAAGTATTTGCAAGGAAAATGGATGTCCCCATCTGTTCCCGAACTCATAAATGTGCCACTTTCGGAAGGTTTTCACCGGTAATCATATCTTTAATGATGAACAAACTTGTGATATATACCTTTCCATAAAATGGGGTTTTCTTCGCTTCCCCGTGATTGGCCGCGATAAATGGCTTTTCCATATGGTGGGGAGATAAAACATGAGATTACCGGGGCTCGTCGGCTGGGTCGTAAACAAAAGAAACAATTCACTCCGAACGCTCCTTAAAGAGAACCAACCGCAGAACTAAGTTCTATTAACAGGGGAGAACGGCCGCCCCCGTGCCGAAGCCGGGTCCCTCGCACCGCGCTGCGCGGCCGCACGCATTAACGCCCGACTAAGCTCTAATTGTTGCCATCGTTTTGTCTTTGTCTCCGTTCTCCAGCCCAAGCCTGGATCCCGGTGCCCGTACCCGAGCGCATTGCAGCGGGCCTCCTGGCGCTGGGTTTGGGAGCAGCCCGAAGAGGAGACGCCCTTAGGACCGATTGTAGACGTCCATCGCAAACCGCGCCCGGGCGGGCGGGGAGGTTCCTGAGGGCACAGCGCGATTCGGCCGGGAGCGGCACGGGGTGACGGCCGAGAGCCCCGGGAACCCCGACGGGGCGGGCAGCCCTCGGCTTCACCGCTGCCCCTCCGGTGCTGAGCCCGCGGCTCCGAGTGGGCAGCGAGCGAACGGACAAACGAATGTGTCCTCGGGCCAGAGGGGACTTGACACCGGCCGCCTGTTCTCCTGCCTCTCACGGCCCCGCAACTTCCCAGCTCCCAGTGCATTGAGCCACATCGTTTTGATCCCTGGCAATAAATTCAGGGCCTTCGGCAATTAACTCAAGCTCTTCAGCAAACTGACACTCCGTGTAGGGAAGGTTGTTACTCCTAAGCGGGACATCTAGAACCTAAAAGAGCAGTTTGAGAAAAATGCGTCCCGCAGGCAGGCCGCTCATTTCGGGAATTTCGAGAGTGGCAGTTTGGCCCCTGCCCGGGTACTTCGCTCTGGCAGCCAACCGCCGTTAGGAGCAGAGCTCCAGCTCCGTCACACACAGCGTGGCTCGGTGCTGCCCGGCGTGCGTTTGTGAGCCCCCGAGGGTCCCCGCTCTGCCGACCCCCTGGACTGGGAACGGTTCCCAGCCGAGCCGCCGCCCGTGGGCAGCGGGACGTTGCCCGTTCTGTGGGTGCCTGGCCTGTGGGTCCCAGGGCCTGGCACAGCCTGGGGGCGGCTGCCGTGATGCTGCCGGCTGTGCACGCTGGTGGGAGGGCGTGGGGACGCGTGTCAGCGCAGCTGAAGGCACCGCGTCTGTTGGTCGCTCTCGGCCGTGTCTTATTTACTTTTTTTCTGCTCAACGCTTGCCTCTGTGTGTGTGAGGTCAGTGCAGTGCGTGGCATCCCGCAGCAGGACGGGAGGCTTCCCTTCCTCGGACGCAGCCCCCGGCCGCCGTCTCAGCCCCATGTTAGGGGTTCCTCGGGCGCTGCGGGGCCGGAGATGGACCTGTACAGCCCGCGGGACCCGACCAGGACACTCCCGGCTCAACCCCGCCGCCTTCACCGCGACACCGGGCCCCAGATCTCCCCGAATGAGCGGCTCGGTCCCCTCCGAGCCCCCCCGGATGGGTTTGTCTCTGTCCCCGCGCCCCGCCCGGACTCTAGCGTGTCATTACCCAAATCCCAGCGAAGCGCCCGGCAGGAGCCGTCAGGCGCAGGCAGCCAGACAGTTTTCTTGTACTTTATTAAAGTGTAATCAAACATCGGTTAAGTGGAAAATAAATATCCAGATCTAATAAGCTGCTCAGTCAGATCGTGTAAATGCAAATTACAAGCTGGTTCCCATCTCCCCGCCAGGGGACCGAACAAGCCACAGCAATTGCTTCATCCACCGCGATTGTAAATCAACTAAAATAATGGCTGGATAATGACCGGTTTGCGGTTTCAAGCAGATTGAATGATAACAAACCGCGTGTGCCGCACCGGCTTTGCATTTAGCACTCATCACGGCGCAGCCCGCACAGCCCGGCCGCCTCATTAGGCTGTTGTCTGCGCTCCGGCGGCAGCCGGCGCAGCGCTGCCAGAGCTCCTGCGAGGAGAGGGCGAGACAATTCAATCGGCCCTCCCCGCGAGGGGGGGAACGCGGGTCCGTCGCAGTGAACTGATAGCGAGGCGATGCTGCCTTAACGGGGCGACAGGAAAACACGCGTGGGGATGGGGGAGAGAGAGAGCCGCACACAGACCCCAGCCCCGCGGCGGGCTCCCTTTTGCTTTTTGGTGATTTTTTTCCTTTTTTTTTTTCCTATTTTTTTTTTTTTTCCTGCTGTTGATTTAGCTGCTAATTGGTGACAGAAATTGTCAGTTAAGTGGCAGATAGCGGCTCCGGTAGCTTCCCCCCAGAAGGTGCGAAAATCCTTTCAAAGCCAAACCGCTGCCTTAAAAAGGGAGAGGGAGAGCTGGGGGGGGCGGGGCCCCCCCCCCGCCGGCCTGCGGGGGGGCTTGAGAAATCTCTCCCAGATATTTATTGCGCGCATTAAAAAGATAAATCGGGAGAAGAGAGAGCGAGGCACGAAGCAGGTAGTACGGAGCCGTCCCGCTTTATTTAGAACATGGATCATCGTGTTTGTTTGTGGAATATGTTTGCTTCCAGGATGTAATTTAACATACTAACACTCAACCTATTTAAACAGAGAGACAGATAAAGGCTTATGGAGATCTCAGGGGGAGCCTCCGGAACCCTGCTTTGACTTCTCCTTTCCTCAGGAGCATAAAATGAACAGTAATTAGGCTTTGATACTCTGGCAAATGAACAGTAATTAGAATCTGCTACCTCCAGTCCTTAACTCCGCTCCTCATAGAATATTCACACCATTATTGAACATTTAGATGAGGCCGCTCCGCTCGCACCGCCGCGCCGCGGCCCGCAGATGGCCCAGGGAAAGCGGAGCGCCGATTCGCCGGAGCCTTTGGGCCCACAGAGGGGATTTTCTGGTTATTAGAACCCTCCTAGATCAGGGCCAATTATAAAGAAAACTGTCAGTCAAGGGAAAATTGCTACATGATTAGTGAAAAGGACAAAATCAGGTGAAAAGTGTGAATCATTCAGGCGGCTTTGATTTGCTAATCAGGGGAAGGAAAAGAACAGGAAAGTCCCCAGCTGTAGCCCCGGTTTACTCTTTTCATTTTATCGTGACCTTCTTAGCAGTTACTGATATAATCTTTATTAAAAAAAAAAAAAAAAAACACAACCCCCCGGCGGGGGGGGGGGGGTTGGGGGGGAAGGCCCGGGGGGGCGGGGGGGAGAGGCGGAGAGACCCCGGCACAGCGCCCAGCCCTCCGTACCGCGAGGGCAGGAGATTCCTAATTACGTTAATAGTTTTTAACAGACTAATTCCCACCGAAAAGCCTTTGTACGAAGACGCCGCCTCCTCCGTAGAGAGTGGCGGTGCAGCAGCGAGGCCGCGCGGGGCGGGCAGGTACGGCTGTGGCAGCTGACGGGCGGCGGAGCTGCTGACAGCTGTGGCAGCTGACGCGGGGGCTCCGCTGCTCCCTTCTCTCGGAGGCGGTGATGGAGCCCAAAACCCTGTCGGTCCCATTAGCCCCGTCTGGGGCGGCGGTGGCGGCTGAGAGCCCGGGGTGGGGGGGGGGGGGGGGGGTGAGAGTGCTTCTCTCCGTGAGCTCCCCCCGTTCTCGGGACAGGTCCGGGGCGGGGGTCACCGGGCGCTGCCCCCTGGCGCGGGGCCGTGACAAATCGGGCGGCGCGGGGGGGGGCGGCCCTGACAGTCACGGGGGGCAATTATCACCGCGTGATGAAGGAGCCTCCGCCAGGATGGATTGCGCCGTTAATTACTGTCCTTTTCCTACAGGCTTCTAATGTGAGGAAAAACACGCGGTGACAAGTGTGGAAAAGAGCAAGCACTAAATTACTGTCAGAAAAATAAACGGCGGAGCGCGGAGCTGCGCGGTGATTTACGGGGGCAATTAGCCACCGCCTCGCCGGGCCGGACCCGCCCGCCTCCATTCCTTCCCCGGCCACAAAACGGGGAGGGCCGCCCCGGCGCCTTGGCACCGTGCGGTGGGTACGGAGCGCTGGGTAAACCTCGGTGTTGCTGTGTCACCCGAGTGGGGTCCTAGGAGGGGATTGTCATTGGAGTGACAGAGCGGAGGGATGTTTGAGGCTCTGGTACAGCCCAGGCCATGGCAGTGAGCCCTCAGCCACTGATCCGTGGGATCTCCGGAGGGACCACTGGGACCATCGGTGTGGCTGTGCAGATATCTCTTCCTGGTGGCCAGAGCAGAGCATGGGCTGAGTGCTGTCAGATTACTAATCACCCTGCAGGGACACTGCTTTGCCCCATCTCGCCCTGCTGAGTGCACTGTGAGTATGGTAGCTTTGACCCTGACCTGCTGATCCTAATCTCCTTGGTGCCCGTACATTGATTTTCACTTTCTGAGGCTGCGCTGTGCACCTGGGGCCAAGAACCAGGGTCTGGCTCTGGGGCAGCAGTGGTATCTGACCCGGGTACTGGCCCTGCCTCTCTGACCAGCACTGCCTGTCCCAGCCAGGGTACTACTCATAGGGCAGGGAACGTGTGGGGACAAAGGGAGGAGCAGCAGGGCCAACCTTTACAGATGTGGCACTGAGTGGGAATGACAGCCATGTGTGTTTCAGAGGAAAATGAAGAGCCATCATGGTTTGTGTATAAGAAATGGGCTTGTGGGGGAAGCAGCAGTGTGTGCTGGGCTCAGCCCTGAGCTGCTGCCTCCCTTTCTAGAAATGCTCTGTGCAGAGCCATGGGTGTGTACCTGTAAGGGGCTCCCTGTGTGTGTACAGCCCACCTCTGCTCTGGGCTTCTGGACTGCCTCCCACCATCAGTGTGACCAGCATGACCAGCATCTCTCTTGTGTTCTTCTGCTAGTAAAACTGTGGATGTCCTTTAAATAAGTACTTAATTGTTGTTCTTTAAATAAATACTTAATTGTTAATCTTGCTTCTTTCTCCTGTTCTGCCTCATTTTGTTACCAAAGGCAAAGTCAGAATTCTTTGGGTACAAGTGGTGAGGGATGGAGTGAGCCCTCAGCTCCAGGAATATGTGTGTTTCAAGTAAACAGATGTACCAGCAGTAGGTGTGAGAAGTGGAGGCGAGGTCAGCGTCCGTGGCTCTGATGAATGGGACATCGACAGGGAGTGTGGAAGGATCCTACTTCAAAGCACATGCAGCACTGGGGCTGGGAAGGACCTGGGCCTTTTCCCACAGTCCCAGCTGTTGGTGGCCATGGCACTGGGAGTTCTGTGAGGGGCCTGGAGCTGCCCACACATCTCTGTCACCTCTCGGTGCAAGGTACTGAAGCCCCAGTGCTGGTGCTTGCTCATCCCCTATGCTTCTGCTCTCAGCAGCCCAGGCCAGCCGCTGCAGGGCTTCTCTGACAACTTGGCTCCCAGGGCACTGGGTTCGTGCACCAGAACCCTACAGCCAGAGCCCAGCTTTGTCCTTGTGGGACCCTCTTTGGGCTATATTTGTTGGGGTGGTATATTGGAAGAGCAGCAGTCCTACCTGGCCTATGACAAGTGGGTGCCACAGCCATTTCCTACAGCTAGGTGCCGGTCAAGCAGCTTTCATTTGGAGTGTGCTTCCAAGACATCATTAATATTGGGCGACTGATGCAGGGCGATGCCTTTTTGATGTATGCCACAGAAACCTTAAAGGTGCATTGTGCTGTCATATGCCAAGTCTGCCTGTTGGACTGGGCCCGCAGTGCTGCAATCTGGTCCCACAGTGGCGTTTGGCCAGACCCAGATCCAGGGGGCTGTGAGGAAGATGCAGGTCGGAGTGGTGTAGCCTTCCTGGCCTGGGAGGCTTCCGCAAGGGAAGATGGCTCCAACACACAGGCTGCTGTGCGGCTTTGTCTGGGTTCTGCCACACAGGCAGCTCTCCTGGCTGGCAAAAGCTCCAAGCCCTCAGGTTTACTTCTTCGGAGGTAACCAACAACCCAGCCATTACGGGAAATATCAAAATGAAATATTTCTGATGGATTTCATAAAGGATGACTTACAGGAGAAGAAATTATTTTGGATGTAAATATATTGTATTTCATTCTTCAATCACACTGTATTTTTACTTATCTGAAAAGATTTAAGATGGCCCAAACTGTTTGGCTGGCATGCTGAAAGCATCCTTGTTTGACAGAAGCTTGAATTGATAACTTTGCTGAGGGAGGGAAGGAAAAAAAAAGAGTTTTATTTAAATCAACTTTAAAGCTTTATTGTAAAGGGCGGCTATCGGGAGCCGAGCAGTGCTGCTGCCCCTCGCTGCAGCTGGGCTGCGGGAGCCGGGCGGTGCTTATTTATTTCCCTCACAGAGGGGAGGAAAATACAGGTCCATGAATCAATCTAGATAATGGGGCAGGCTGAATGTAATAAATAATACAGTAACAACCCTAAACTAATGAGCTGTTGCTAAGGTACATTTCACAGGCTCATCCTCTATATAAAAAGTCACTAATAATCCCTTGGTGTAATCAGATGATAAAGCTTTGCCATAAGGCAACACCTGTGCAATTAAAGCTGCGGATTCTTTTGCACGTTTCATTAATTTCAGGATTTTGTAAAGGCACAGTGACTACACTAATAATCTAGTCTACTTGACTCCATGTCTACTGGAAACAGGGTGTCTAATTAGGTAAAGGTAATTAATTAGAGATAAATGGAGCTAATCAGACTCGGTTAACACTAATTCTCTGAATTAAGACATTTTGGGACACCTACTATTCTGCCGGCTTTGATGTTTCCCAACAAACACAGGCTTGGAAAGGGCTCGGCAGCATTCTGTCTGCTCGGTGCCACCCACCAGCCCAGCCTGCAGCCCATAGGATCCCTAGCAGTGCCTTGCTGTGTCCCTGCCTCCTGCATCCAGGCCTGGGGCTGGCACCCACAGTGTCAGTGGTGATGTTCCGGGCTTCTGCCAACCTTCTGCTGGCTGCTGTTCTCCCTACAGCTTTCTTCCCTGATGTGGGCACTCTATCAAATGCTATTAAATATTAAATGTTGTCTGATTCAAAACCTGGATTATTTACTGAAAGAACCAGGATTTCACAGGTGCAGTTATAATGCTGTGGAGGTCATGGTCCTATCCGAGGATGGCTCAGGTGCTTTTCATCTTGCGCAGCCAATGAGCTACACTGAGTTCAGGTGTCAGCTTCTTCAAAGCCAGCAGGGTCAGGGGTGGGGAGACAGAAAGTGGTTGGGACAAGAAGTGGGTGAGGAACAAAACTGCTCAAATATCACTGAGTTTCCATGCACCTCTAGATTTATTAAGATTGGAAAAGATCACTAAGGTCACCAAGTCAAACTATCAACCTATTCCCACTGTGTCCACTAACTCAAATCCCTCAGTGATACATTTACACATTTCTTGAACACCTCCAGGGATTGTGGCTTCACCACCATCTCTGTTGTCAGCACTCTGTTAAAGGAGTCCTTTGTTAATTCTTTTTCAATATAACCACTTATTTCTGGTATGAATTCATGCCCAGAAATGATGGTAGGTGTGGTAGAAAGATATTGCAGGTGGTCTGTACCAAAATAATATCACCACCAGCTCTGTGAGCACTCGTTAGCAGTTGGTGATGGGACTGTGCTGGGTGCATGGAGCAAATGTTTTTAGAAGATGTCCCTACATAAAGCAAAGCTACAAAGGAGGATAGCTTTCCATCACCTGTGGCCAATCTGCTAACTCCAGCACAGCTGAGGGAGTGCTTATTGTCAATCACTTGAACAATGGAAGCCTGGGAAGTACTGCTTTCTCCTGCATCTGAGGAAAGCTGGGTGTTTTTTCAGCTTACATTTCTAAAGCACCTAGGTGGGTGTTGCGCAGTGTGGTACGTAAATAACAAGAGTGAGGCAGGAACAAGTCCTCACAGGGTGAGCTATAGCCTGAGGTAAGTCTCTGCCAGCTGAGCTACACTGCCCTCACTAGAGGAGATGAAACAGAAATGTCTGACTACCTTTATTGCCAGATATTTTCTGGATTGACCTTTCAATAACTTGTTAAACTACAGAAAATATTTCTGTTTTCTGGATGTGAAAGACCTGCTGGGTTGAACCGTTCATAAACGCACCTCTGGATGTTTTTAATCACAGCTTGATGGCTCTGGGCTGTCAGGAACAGGCAGCCATCCTAAATGAGATGGTTTCTGCCCACCCCTGCAGGGCTGTATGAAATAATTCTCATTTCCAAAGACATAGCAAATCCTAGATAGCTGTTGCAAAGAGCTGTCTCTTATGCCAGTGTCACTCCTGCTACCCAGGTACGCGTGGTCCCGGAGCTGGGGCAGATGCGGTGCCCTGCATCCAGAAACATGAGACCTATGGGTGTCCCTCTGGCAGGTACCTTGCTGGGCAGCAACTACTGCTAATGTTATCTGCTGGGTATTGGAGGTCAGTATGGGATGGAATCTGCTTGGAATGTCTGATTTCGTAACAAAACTCCTTCCTTACCTCCCTATAAAGCAATGCAAAGCACAGCCCAGCATGCAATTTAACTGCACCACAGTAACAAAATGCTTAATGCTTTAAAGAGGGAGTTCTAAAATTTAATAGTTTATTTTATTATTTCTCTTTTGGATATAATTAACTGGGGATGCGCTTCAAACTGTGCTCTCTTTGCCACCGAGATGTGTTTTTATGTTTTACTCTGGGGGAAAGAGAAGGCTGTCAGACCAAGGCCTCTCCCTCGGTGCATATTATTAGAGTCTTTCAGAGCCAAGCAGGCAATTCCACTGTCACTGGTCTTTTTTGGATGGAGGAGTTTTCCTGGGAAGTCCCCAGAGAAGGGTGTCAGGGGCAGACCAGCAGCCAGCATGGCTCAGCACAGCTCCTGGCCTCCTTCCTGCAGTGCCACTTTTGGGTCCCTTGATCTGTAATACGCTGGCTGTGCTAATAACAGGTAGATGCTTAGTTTCTTCATGTCAGAAGTTCATTTATCCTTGGAGAAAATCATAAATTTTTTTCAAGCTCATTATCCAGTGATGAAGACTGATGCAGCCTCTTAGTGATGCTTTTCTCTGAGTTTTCACATGGATTGGACAATTTTTTCAGCTTCTAGTGGGTAAGGAAGCCAAAAATATTGTATACAAGAAAAGGCTCTCTGAATATTCCTTATTCTGTGAATAAAGCTTTCAGAGTGGCACATGCAGGTGTTCACTGTGCTGTTCAGAACAACAACTGAGAGGTTCTATAGTTACCTAGAAGTCATTGTAGAATAAGTCAAATGTATTTCTTCAAACTTCATAATTCAGCATAGGCATATATCAGTGATGTGATAGTGAGATCTCCATCTCCTTGTCTCTTTGTTTGTAATCAATGAATATACGGATGCTATAATTCAGAAATATATAGGAAACTGAGGCTGAACAGGTTATCACACTAAAGAAGAATGGATGGAAAGCATGTCCTGAGGTCACTGAGAAGACTCCAAGAGAAGCAATCTCCAGAAGAGATCCTTCTCCAGGGGTAGTCAGCTCTGAAATGGATCTAGGAAAAGTGCAGCCAGGCTCCATCCCTTCTGGCAGCACAAGAGAATTGTCTTCACCTGTGCTCCCAGGGCTGACTCATTGCTCACCTCAGGTGGTCAATCAGAGGTTCAGGCCATGATTCAGCAGTTCCCATACACTTTGTTAAGGACAAATTCATCCCAACGGTGCAGTATGATTTCGGCAAATAGTGTTATAATAGCAAAACCGGAGAGCAGGAGTTGATGATTAAATTTAAGTGTGTGTTGTCCACATGAAGCAAGCCATGTGCTTTTTTTCATGAATGTGAATGTTCATCACTGGTGCTCAAGAAAGACAACGTGTGCTTGCTAATTATTGTGTTTTTAACTGATAATATACTGTAAATTTTGTATAATACAACTGTGACCTTACAGAGAATAGAAGGGATGACAGTGCACCCATAATTATAGTATAGTGAAGAAATGCTGTTATTGTCCACTATTTTTAGGACCTGTGTGTGCAGCCTCTTAATTTACATAAGCTTTAGACATTCACACATCCTCCTTCTTTGCTTGTGGATAAGTTTTGTTTAAATGAAATATGAAGGCATCATGTTGGCTGAGAGGTGAGGCAGCTGGGAGCTCCATCAACTGCAAGCAACGTCTTTGGTGCCAGGTGAAAAAAGGGTGTTTGTTTGAGAAAGAATTGTTAACACAAGATTAGTTAGAAAAGATATATTTATATCCACCAGCACAGCATTCAAATTGTGCCTTGATCATGTGTGATTTGTATTCAGAGCACTCCTGAGTTTGGCCTGGTGTGCTGTAGCCGTGTGCTGTCAGGTTGAGCTACGCAAGGCCTGGTGCTCTGCCCAGGGCTGTGCCTGCCCCAGCTGGGCAGCCCCATGGAGCAGAATGGAAGCTGGCCTGGCTGCAGCCTGGCCCTTTGCCCAGTATGAGCCCTGTGGCTATGAAGGAGCACTGGTCTGGAGGTGGTGTTCTGCCCGGCCAGGTTCTTCCTGCAGCCATCAGAAGTCTGTTTTGCAAAGTGCAAAACAGAGAAACAAAAAGATCTAGAGATGGAAGAAAAGCTTGCTTGTACTCATTTACACCAGGGGATGCTCTGAGATCAGATCATCCATCTGAAATTATGACCTCCTGTAACACTGCCCAATACGGTCAGGGGCGGCTGTGTGCCTCTGTTAAGGAACTGCCTGCTGCAGGCTCGGCTGCCCGCAAGCACCTCACTGCTAAGTCTGGGTTTGTCAAGCTGAAAGAAAAGAGGGAGTTTGCTCTTCAGGGTCTGACCCGTTATTTTTCTGCTTTGTTTGACCCATTTTTCTTTTCTTTCATTATACTGATGATATAAAGAGTGTTCTCAGCCATGTTTCAGATTTTCATGAAGGAGGTTGTATGAGGAGAGCCATTCACTTGAACAGCTGTTCAGATCTCCCATACCCTCTGACTTCTTGTTGCAGAAGGGTATGGGTGTATCAGCAGGGACTGGTGCAGCTTCTACCGGGCAACCACTGTCTGTGCTTGAGGGAGGGAATACTCCTGGCGTCCATTTTATGCCAGACACCTTGGGGAAAATGACAGTTTAATTGATTAAAAACTTCTGTTAGTAAAGACCTTTTCCAAATGCCTGTCATGACAACAGGTGTGAAGGGAAGAACTCCCTGGTCGCTCCGTGTGGCTACTGAAAGAGCTGTGATGGCCATATGCTAACAGGCTGTAAGTCTTACTTCATCATCAGTACATGGGCAATGTGGTGGATGTTTTAATGTGTGTGCAGCTGGACTCAGCAGATATTAAAACCTGGAATGTGCCCAAAGAAGGACAACAGAACTGAATCTGGAGCACAAGTATGAAGGGGAGCAACTGAGGGAAACAGGATGGTTCAGTCTGGAGAAAAGGAAGTTCAGGGATTTATTTATTTATTTATTTTCTTTATTGCTCTCTACAGATACCTGAAAGGAGGTGGAAGCAAGGGGAGTGAGGGCCACTCTCTCAGGTAACAGCTATAGGACAAGAAGCAATGGCCTTAAGTTGCAACAGGGGAGCTTCAGGTTGGGTATTAGGAAGAATTTCAAAGAGTGGTAATGCACTGGAACAGGCTGTGCAGGGAAATGGTGGAGTCACCATCTCTGGAGGTGTTCAACAAATGTGTAGATGTAGCACAGAGGGATGTTGCTACTGGGTATGGTGGGGGTGGCTTGGTGGTTGAACTAGATGATCTTAGTGGTCTTTCTAACCTCAGTGATTCTATAATTCATTTATTTGGAGAGGAACAGACCCAGTCATGTCAGTGGGGCTTTGCTCTATGGAGCAGGGTGTTTGCCAGCCCTCAGCCTCCAGCAACAGTGCCCCACAGGGCTGAGATGGCTGAGCAGAGGCATGGGTGCTGGTGGCAGCTTGTTTTGTGTCCCCTTACTGCAGCCTCTGGTAGTTGACTGCCGAGTGACAATATCTGTGCGAGGCGTTCTTGCTTGCTTTGCTTTATTTGCTTCTGTATATGTAATCACTCCAATCTCCTTCCCTCCAAATTTCTTACAGCTGAGGAAAATGAGCTTGTCTGTCCATAAAGCATCTTGCGGCAGGTTAATGCGGTTGTATATCTGAATAACCCCGTCTACCTTTGCCAGTGCAATCAGTGTGGGTGTGAATTACAGGCAGGGGTGAGCACAACCAGAGTAGGACTGGGATTGATGAGTAGTGTGCAGCTGTATGTGGAGCAGGCAGGGATGGAACATCTGCAGGAGCCTTTTGTTCTTCGTTCTGTAATGCCATCAGTGGAGCTGCTGAATTAAGCTGTATTTCCATGATGAGTGGGGATGGCAGGGGTGGCACAGGTGAGTGCCATGTGTGCTGTGCTGGGTGCTACCTGCAGAGCTGCTCTGTGCTGGCATGAGTAGCCTTGCTAAGCCCTGAGGTCTGCAGGACAACCACTTCATTTCTCTAGCTTAGGCATGCCAGGTGTGGATGAGACCTGGGATCACCTGGAAATCGTGGGATTTCTCTCCAGGCCACGCTTTGGTGGTGGTATTTCTTTTAATCCAATTCAGTTTTAAATACTGCCATGAAGAATTATAGCTGATTGCATTGAATTACGCTTGGAATCTCCTGGCTGCTTGATGAAGAAATGATATGAGCGCAGCGTGGGCCTGACTTTACGTCTGTATTAACAATGTTACAGGCACAGGGCCTCAGTCTGATACATTCCTAATGAGATTTTGAAGTTCACACTATAAAATGTTCTGTCAATTAAGTCAGAAATTCAGAGCAACGTATTTACTTCAGCTAACAGTATGTCCTTTCAGTGCAGGGATCTCGATGATTACAGCAATGTTTTCTAGTTCCAGCCTCATCAAAGTCCAATAAAATATTCTCATTGTAATATGCGCTTGTCGGTAACGTGCAAGTTTTTTGACTGCAAAGAACAGCTCTGCAAAAACATATTCAGTGAGGAGAAAGCAGGGTAGCAGATAGCTCTAATACAAAGGCCTGTCTTTCTGTAGTGCCCTGTAGCTGAAATGAAACCAGGCAGGAGCCCTGTTTTACTAGCAGCAGGTTTCCTTGATGCACGCCTGTGCTTCCTGATGCTGCTGACTCCCAGGAAGAAGGCCCTCCAATGTGCTGAGGAAGGGCTGATTGCAGCTGTCACCAATTAACAGGAGATGGGCATGCAGGTGAAAGCAAATCCTGCTTTGCTTTACTGGGTCGTGAAAGTGCAAAGCCAGCCGCAGCTCCTACATCAGCTACACCCATGGAAGCAGCTCCTACATTACTTGAGGAGCGTTGCTTGCTGCTTCTGTGATTCTGTGAAGTCCCAGATCCTTAAAGTCTTTGGGAAGCCATGAACTAGCAGCAGTTAAGGGGACTCAGCCTTTTAGCACGCGGAACTCCCCCCTCTCATGATCTGTGTGGCTGGTGAATGGCTCAGCTGTGGAAAGAGCTGGCTCTGCTCCAGATCCCTTCCCTCCCAGCCCAGTCTGGGACTTGTTCTGAGCATGCCAATAGTGCTGGCAATTTTCTCAGGTTTGGGATCAGTGCCTGAAGTAAGAAGAAATGTATAGGTACCAGCTATGAACTTCAGATCAGTTTAAAAGAATTGGGTTTGGTGGGGTTTTCATACGTTTGGGGTTCTGTGAAAAAGGGTAGTTACTTGGGAGTGAAGTCTTTGTGTTGAAATCACAGGAAACTGTGCTTTCTGCTTAGGCATGATCCAGATGTAGTTATGGCACTGCTTTTAAGAAATCATTTGGCTTAATATTATTGCCCACAAATACATTTTTACACAATTAGTTTGAGATCTGAAGTAACTTGGCTGTTGGTGAGCACTTGTGGTGGAGCTCTCGTTATAAACAAGCCTGGCTTTCTCTGTGGGCTGTTGCACGTGTCCGAGGTATTCATTCAACTCTGCTCTTTCCACACCACTGCCACAGTATGAGCATAAGTGCTCCACGGAAGTCTGCAGGTAAGCATATGGAGTGTGGGCTAGATGAGTGGAAGTGAAATGGGTGAGAACTGGCTGACTGGCAGAGCTCAGAAGTTTGTGATCAGCAGCACAGTCTGGTTGGAGGGCTGTAGCTAGCAGTGTTCCCCCCAGCTCTCAGCAAGTTTGTGATGCTACAAAGCTGGAAGGAGTGGCTGACGCACTGGAAGACATTGCTACCATTCACTGATACGTGGACAGGCTGGAGAATTGTGCAGAGAAGATACACCTGAAGAGGAATAACTGCATGCATCAGTACAGGTCAGGGGCTGATCTGCTGGAGAGAAGCTCTGAAGAAAAGGACCTAGGTGTCTGGTTGGCCGTGAGCTACAGTGTGCCCTTGTGGCCAAGAGGTCAATGGCTTCCCTGGGGTGCATTAGGAATTGTGTTGCCAGAATGTTGAGGCAGGTGATCCTCCCCCTGTACTCTGTCTTGGTGAGGTCACATCTAGAGTACTGTGTCCAGTTTTGGGCTCCTCAGTTCAAGAAAGACAGAGAATTGCTGGAGAGTCCAGTGGAGGGCCACAAAGATGATGAGGGTTCTGGAGCATCTCCCATGTGGGAAAGGCTGAGACCTGAGGCTGTTCAGCCTGGAGAAGTATAAGGGGGGGATCTTATTAATGCTTATAAATATCTAATGGGTGTCTAGTGGATGGAGTGAGCTCTCTTCTGTGGTGCCCAGTGACAGGATAAGGAACAACAGGCACAAACTGGAAAATAGAAAGGTCAGTATGAACTTGAAGAAAAACTTCTTTACTTCAGGGATGGAAGAGCACTGGAACAGGCTGCCTGGGGAGGCTGTGGATTCTCCTACTCTGGAGATACTCAAAACCCACCTGGATGTTTTTCTGTTCAATGTCCTATAGACAGTCCGCTCTAGTAGGGGGTTGAACTGGAGGATTTCCAGAGGTTCCTTTCAAGCCCTAAAATTCTGTGAGTCTGTTGTCCTGAGATCTGCCCCTCCCAGGCACCGTGTCCCAGGAATGCCTCAGGACTGGGATGTGCAGAAGAGGATTTGTTTAGTGATGTAAACTAAATAAATGTAAGCTCCTTTACTCATTGTCTTTCCAAAAACTGATTGTCTTAAGTCATCTGGAACGGACACCATTCTCTCCAAGCAGTGTGTCTTGTTTGTTAGACATGTTGTGGCTCAATGACACATTGCTAATGAGAGTGATCTTTTGGCCTCTGTGCTCTTCTCCAGCCCCACGTGTGTGCCTGGCTTTGCCTTTCACGCAGCTGGGTGCCCAGGTCTAGCGTGGTGTGCTGTTCCTGTGATTGTCTAGGGAAAAGGGAGGAGTTGTGCTACATTATATTTACCTGAGCCTAGGAACCTGCCAGGTTGATGGTAGAACTGATTGCTTGTGAAACACTTTGACTCAGATTCTTTCAGGCAGTGTGATTCTTGTAGGATCCTTGTACCTGGGTCTCTTTGTCCAGGCGCAATGCTGGCCAGCAGGTCAAACACCAGGCTCCCAGAGCAGGGGAATTGCTGTGCCCTTGCTGACACTTGCTCATGGGCCCTGTGCCCAGGCCATGCTCTATCCTGGTAGGGTCCCCCAGTTCTCCATGTGCTAGGAGGAGGCTTTCTCCTGGATGAGAGGTGCATCCCTCAGTGCCATGGCCCTTACAGCTCCTGCTATCAGAGTGCACTGTTACACTCTGGATGCAAATGCCCTTTTATTTTCACCAGAACTCTGCAAGTGGCACTGACAACAAGAAATGTGCTGTATCTGCAAGGGTAATAAATATTACTGGTTTGAAATTTCTGCGTGCACTGGGCATGGGTTAGGTTTCACTGTATTCCAGGGTACGATGACAGCAAAGAAGTTCCTTCCGCTTAGCATGAAGTAAACAACAAACATGCAGCACCGGTGTGGCTGTCACTGCACCGTCAGCAGCCCTATCCTGGAGCACTGTGAATCCACATCGCTTTCATTTCACAAACAGAAGTAATGGCAAAGCCACTTCTCTTCTATCAAAAGCTTCTAAAGAGAGTGTTTCATCTCAAGTTTTGTGTAGGCACATCGTACAAATATTTCATCGAATACATCACAAAGTCAGTGCTGCTGCTTGCTTTGCTACTGCATGGGAGCTACCAGTATAGCCACCACTGTCTGTCAGATAGGTTTTCATCCTGTTTCTCTTCATGTTTTTTATTCTAATATTGCTTTTCTTCTACTTACTCATATTACAGCTGAAAAGCATTTCTTAGTTCAACAAGAGCTAAATGACGCACAAGTATAGATAGATAACATTGCCCTTTGAAGTCCTGTGCACAAAGGATGAAGGCTCCTGATAGTTGGTGCTCTACTGGAGGTTATCTGCAGTTGTTGAGCCACCAAGGTACAACACAAAGTCTTCCTATTAGGATCTGCAACATCTGCTTAATAGAAAGTGACTGGAAAGTTGCAGGTTCCTCTGCCAGCACTGAGTGATGCTGAATGGCTGATGTGTGGCAACTGCCTGTGGTCCCTGCTCTGCCTTGTTTGTGGGAAGGTGCTGGACAAAAACAACTTCCTGGCACCAGTGACAGGACTCAGGATGGAGGAGTGAGGCCACAGAGGGCTGCATGCACAGGAATGTCTGTAGGTGCCAGTGGGGAGAAAAGGGGTGAGGGGAGCACTGCTGCTGGCACCATGGCGGCAGGCCTGGAACAACACCATCTCAATTACATCCAGGCAGCGTCATGCTCCCTTTGCAGCCCATGGAGCTGCCAGGCAGGCTGCCAAGGCAGGCAGCAGTTTGGCAGGTTTTTAAACACTGACTGCGAGAGCGTGTGCTGGGCCATTTGTACCATATGGCACCCAAGAGCTAATCCAGGAGAGGGTGCAGGGTGGTGTGGCAGGCCAGCACTGAAATGCCATTTAGAAGGGAAACATCAGCCCAAGTGGCAGAGGGTAGGCTGGTGTCTGCACGACCAAGTCCAATTCCCTCCTACTGTCCCTTCACTGAGAGTTTAGAAACACTGTTCTGTAAAGCGTAAACCTATACTGTAAGCACATAAATATATTTCAACGCAGATTTTGTATGTATGTATTGCTCAAAAGGCAGAGCTCTGTGGGAAAAAGCATTTCTGCCTCTGGACTGGGAGGGGATACTGGTGCCTGGTGCAAGCAGCCACCCTGCCCTGGCCTGTGTGTGAGTGTCAATTAATCTCGGGGGGCACTGGCAGGATGGGAATCCTGAGCTTCCACTGCCCTTGACCATCCTGGCCCTGGGAAGTCAAGCAGATCTGGTCCATGGCCACCTTCCCTTTGAAAGGACGTTTTATCCCACACGGCTCAGTTGTAAGGGCTTTCATTTACAGCGTCGTTATATTAAACAAATGACATCGTCCAATCGTTTGCCCTCTGCTCTTGGGCTCTAATGGATAGCGCTTGTCACAGTTATTGATTTTTCCTCTCTTACAGAAATCTGTTACTTTGGGAATATTGAGTTGTGCTATTATCCAGACAGGTGCCAGCCCTCTGGGTGACAGACAACTGGTTGTTACTGTAAACACTTGATAGCTGGCAAAAAAAGGTACACAAGTGTCATTTATCCACTAAAATACTATAAATAAAATATAGATTTGGTAGCTCTTTCATGACTAAGCTCATAGAGAAGATGGGATTTGTCATACTAGAACAGGCTGAGTTCTTCCATGTGTGTGCAGCATGGCATGTGCAGTGCCATGTGCACAGTGATGACACTGTGATGATGCCAGGTGGCACTGTAGGGGCTGGGCTTGTGCACACAGTACTGGGGCCTCCTCCCACCCCAACCACAGCTCACCTGGCTTAGTGGCTTCTGCAGCAGCTCATGGTTCAAAAGAAGCTAAATCAGCGGTGCTTATTTTACTGGGAGAAGCTGGTTAGTATGCATGTCATTTCTGTGCCTCTACAGCACTTGAACAGCCTGGGCCTTTCCCCATTACACCAGCGGATAGCAGGCTTACACAAGCAAATGCGATCAGCTTCTACATCAGGAGGAAGAGAAATCTGTGGCTGTTGGGGAAAACACTTTCAGGTATTTAGAGCTGTGAACTGATCTGAGGGAGCTGTTGATTATAATCCTGCAGCTGCCCAGGACTTGCTGTCTGACAACACAGTGCCTCGGTACAGCGATCCCACGCAGCACTGCAGGGTGGTGCCTGTGCTTGCAGGAGGGCTTGGGAGCAGCAATGCCCTGGGCATGGATGTGTCATGGAAGTGCGACATACAGCAGCTTCAGCCCATCGAGCAAGTGTACCCCTCCTGCCCCAGGCTCTGCCTGCTGTACAGTAGGTCACAAATGAGTTTTGCTCTTAAAAACTCTTCTGATGCTTATTCCTCTATCTCCCCCTCATCTCCTGCACTTGCAGTGCACCCCACTTCTTCCATAGACTCAGCCCCTATCTAAGCAGAGTGGGTGGTTTCACCTCTCACTAGAACAGGCTTGGAGCTGTTGCAGATTTCCCAGTGTAATGGGGCAATACAGGTACTTGCAATCACAAAATGTTTGATTTGGTTAACAAGCACCGCTTTGCAAGCTCTTTCATATGTCGAAGTTGTCACATTATCTTCTTCCTAGCTGGGATGTCTGTCAGAAGCAGCAGCTGGTTTGTCTGGCACTGTTTACTGCTACAAACCCTGCTGCTAATTGTTCGTCCTTTTCTGTTTGTCTTTTCTTAATGCCTCTTCTGCTGTCTCTCTAGGCAGACTTCCCAAGCAGAAAGGTAGCAGTCTGGTTATTTCCCTTTTAACTGGATCTTTCAGTTTTTCACTTTCCTTCTGCAGGCCTATGAAGGGCATCTTCTAGGGAAAGCCTGCTTACTGTGTTCCCATCACATACTCCGTGCCTAGTCTTGTCCAGGTGCAGTCCCCACTGCCCAGATGCCAGCCCTAGGGGCTCTCCAGCAGTCACACCCCACTTGGTGCAGCTGAGGCCAGGTGCCACCTTGTCCTTAGGTAAAACATGATTTTGTAGTGTCATACCTGGACATGCTGAGGGATGCCTTTCTTGGGAAAGCTTGTCTGGTGAGGTGGAATGGAAGATGTGTTCATTGTCATCTGTTAATTATTGCAGAATCATTTAGGTTGGAAGACATCACTAAAGCCACCCAGGCCAACCGTCAACCCATCACCACCATGCCCACTACACCATGTCACCCAGTGCCACATCTACCCTTTTCTTGGAAAGCTACCCAGTGCCCAGAAAATGGATATCTGAAACTGTGGAACAATGTAAATACATATTGGGAAAAAAAAAAAAAAAAAAGAAAAGAAAAAAAGGAAAGAATTTAAAAAGATAGATGCTAAGCCATTCTGGAGAATTAAATCATAAAACTTTAATTGAATTAATAAGTTCAAATCTGTTCCCAGATATAGGCTATTTCACTGAGCTTTAATGTATTTCCCCTTAAGAAGATACTCTGTAATTTATGACTGCTTGTGTAGAGGATACAATAGTTTGCATAAAAAATGGAACTGGAGGCTCTTTGGCTGTGCGGTGGTGCTGGAGCCTCATTTACCATCTCCTTTAAAATGTGCATCTCTCTCTGACTCCAAAATCTTTCCTACAGAATTGCAAGTCCAGGCTATGAGCTGGGATTTATACAGTTGTTTCTGGAATTGGTTCTGAAAGCATGTTACAATAAAAACTCAATTGCAGGACTGCAGCTACTTGTCCTGAAGGAAATGAAGGCGCCCTCCATTTCGGGAAAGGTGGCTAACCTGAAGGTAAGAGCCACAGCCTGGAATATTTCATAGGTTCACGTTGCTGTTTGTTGATTCCATATTAAACAGAATAACCGAGCGTGCTGAAGGTAAAGCCCTCGTTTAATTAACCCTCTTGGTGTAGTACCATGTGATTAAATGTGACTGAGCTGCTCCTTGGGGCTTCTGCTACTGAAAATACTAACAATAATCATTTGTTTTGTTTTTATATTTAAACACATTATTGCATAGCTTGGTGCAGGGATAATTACCAATTTTATCTCCTGTGTTTTTCTAATGTTCATTAATAACAATAAAGGGTTGTAGGTTAAAAACTCATTTAATTGCCTTTATGTTAATGACATTATGAATAGCCTTAGCTACAAGATTCTAATTCTGTCCAGTATCCTGTTTCTCGGTAGAGCCCCAGGAGAGCTGCTCATTTTATCAGCATTACTGATTCAGAGTTTTTCCTTGCAGGTGGGTTTTTGTACATAATCAGAATTAATGCACAACACATTTTGCAAGGAACGGAGTAGAAGCACTCTGAATAAGTAATTAACTGGAGTGCCCAAGGAAAAATGCCTGAGCAAATTTCTTAGCATATTCATAAAACATTAAGAACAGTCACAAACACAGTGGAAACAATTTACTGGTAATATGCTTTCATGCCATTTTCTAACTCTTTTATTTTTTCCCCCCTTTTCTCTTTTCTTTTCAATGAATGGAGAAGAAGAAAAAGAAAAGGAGTTTTCAGTTCTCTCATTAAGGAGCACCTGCCCTTGGAACAGCTTACATTCCTTGCCATGTTGGACAAGGACTTATTGGAAGATAAATGGAAGTCAATATGAAGCTTTCTTAAAGTAAACGGAAAAGAGGCTTTTCTCCTCCCTGTACAAATGGCCCCTCTCCACATCGCCTCCTGGGCCCTAAAAGTCACCGATGGAAAGGTTATCTCAGCCACTCCTGCGCCTAGTGATAATTAAAAATAATAGCTCAACTCATATTGCTAATGGAGGGCAGAGTATCTGTAACATGCCAAGGAGGGTGTTGCATGAATTTTTCTGTTGTTTGGATGAGCAAAGCACTTGAGTCTGTTGTGTACCTACAGGGTGCACTGAGTACGTGTGTTGCTCAGCCATGGGATCCATGTTCCCACCCCTAGAGCCATTTGATTCTCTCATCTCTGACCCAGCAGTGGGAGGATGAGGAAGGCAATGCTGGAGCATCTAGACCAGGGGCTGAGGGCCATCTGTTTGAGCCAAAGTCCAGACTGATCCTGTAGTGGAGCTTGGCTGAAGGTGGCATTGCCCTTTGGTCACAGGGAGGCAGGAAAGACCAGGATGGCTTTTTCTTTCTGAGGTGACAGCTCTGATGGCTGTGTTGAGCTGCTGGGTGAGCCCACACTGCTCATTCCTGCTGAAACCTGGGTATGCCAGGCTGTCTGGAGGCCATCGCTACCCTTCAGTGTGAGCCGTGAGCTGGGGCATAGGGCTTGCCCCACCAGGCCTGCCCTGCTGCCCACTGAGTGCCCCGCCGGCAACAGCTTGTTGGGTGATCTTTCTGACAGGCAGAAAAAGCACAGTTGTTTGCTTATTTTCCTTTAAAAATAGATTTCTAAATATGTGAGCGACAGTTGTGTGTGTCTGGAGCCTGGTGCCTGGGGCAGGCAGTAGCACCAGTAACCACAGACATGGCGTGGGCTCATCGGGGCGCTGGCGGTGGCAGTGCTGGAAATGCTGACGTGAGAAAGCCATGTAGAAATCCATCAGTTTTCCATTCCCGTCACGGGTGGGAGGATGGAGCTGCCGTGCCCATAGAATATACAGGACCCCAATAGGCTGTGGCACCAGAGGGTGAGGTACCTAAAATTGGGGTGGTGTGGAGGGACTGGCGTGTGATAACAGTGACAAGCTGGAGACATTCTGCTTTACACTGACACTTTTTCAACTTATTTCTCAAACTCTACCTCAGATTTCAAAATGAAGGGTCATTTTTGGATGGCTAAAATGAATGACTTTCAGCAGAAACGTAGGAATGAGCATCCTCTCCCCATAGGAAGTGACCAGGCAAAGATGACACCCCTTTTTTAGGGAGTTTCCCATGGAAAGGTGTTTCATCCAAGCATCACATGCAGTATTTTAGCTCTCTTCAGTCTCCCTCATCCTGTGCTGTATGTGGCTGTGTTCTGTGCCTGGTGTGGGTCAGAACTTATATCATTATTTGGGAAGAAACATGTACTCTACTACACAATAGAAGAACTAACAACCAAATGACAATGTGATTTCATATGCTGATTTCCAGCATATGAAAGGAAAATATTTTAAGAAAGTAAGTATTTATTTCCTTATTCTTAAGTAGTGCTTTTTTCTGACCCAATACCTGCAGCCTGCAATCATTTTGCCAGAGCAACTTCTATCCATGTTTTGATGGTAAAATATGTAATGTGACCTCCCACAGTTCATTAATTTGCCTTTTGTATGCTCCTAGCTATCTGTGCCACCCCTAGGCTTTTGGTTCTGTGTTACACCGATTACTATTACAACAACTTACCCATCAGCAAAAAAAATCCTACAGATGAGCCCGAGATACTTCTGAATATGTGCATTTCAATCTTGGAGCTAGCTCTGTAAAAGGTAGGGATTTAAAAATAACAAAACAAAGCCCGTGGAAATTACCCAATCCATGAAAAATATGCAGCCTCAGCGACGCGGCATCACGGAAGCTACAGCAGCTCTGTGCAGAAGTGATGGCAAGCCCCATCTCGGGGCTCTCTGACTGAAGGCTCTATGCCTCAGAGGCATCTGCATGCGGTGTCCCCCTGCCAAGGTCAATGGGAGCCTCGTGGGGTGCTGGTGGGATCAAGCTCTGGGCTCCCATCACATGTAGCACCCCGGGGTAGTGTGGCTGATTCTTTGCAGCAGCGCTTTTTTTAATTCTTGCTTTTCTGCAAATTACGTACTCTCTTTCATTATTGAATATAGGAACACTAGGGAATTTCTTACACAATTTTTCTGTCTTTGGGGGTGTAGGGTGGAAAAAGGCAGTTGCATTTAAGTAATGATTTCTGCTTACACACAAATCTGATGTTGTGAATTCACTGCCCTTCCGAAGCTAGGCACATTCCCTGGTATTTTGTGGTGGTAAATATGCAGACCTACCACTTACCCAGTAACAAGCAAGTGTTTTTGCAGTAAATTGCAAAGAATAAAAACAAACTAATGTATATTTTTCAACTTCCTGGTGCTTTAACCTTTCTTAAGAAAAGACTCGTGGGACATAATTGAAGGAAAGTGTTTTTCCTTAGCAGATGGATTGCTTTGCTCGGATAATATTTTAGTTATGCCAATAAAACGAAGGGTACACAGAAAACCATGAAACTGCCAGCAGTTGTTAGTGCACGACTATTACTGAGGCAGAAATGAGGCCAAAGCGGTGATAAATGTGCATATCTCCCTCTCCATCAGCTGAGGAATGACCCGGGTACACTTTCCATCTGAGCACCGAGCGGGCTGACATTTTTCACAGCAGCGCTTAATAGTGGACATTAACTTAGCCCTCTCCAAAAGGGCTGACCCAGAGGCTACCCTCTGCAGTTCTCCAAACTGTAATCGCTTCTTCAGTCTGTAATTTTATCAAATAGCACGCACCTTTTCCAGCCACTTATTGGCCAATTAAGTCAAGTTCTCACTGAGGGGGTCCAGCTGGTTTCAAGTTATCTTAGATGAATTGATTGAAGACATTCTGCAATCTATGAACCCGGTTTAATGATCTAGGTGATAATACTTGTAATTCTTCTCAGTCAAGGGAATTTGCTGCAGCTGTTGTCTGCAAATCCGTGTTCTGATACAGTGAAGTACCAGAAGAGCGTTAATCCGCCCTCAGAGTTTTATAGCGACGGCTGCATTGTGAGATGAGAAATTTAACATTCACATGGCATTGCTGGGTGAAGACAATTTTTTGTTGATGTGTTTTTTTATTTCATTCTATTGCAAGTGTTAAAGAGGTTACACTGAGGAATATGTTATTGATAGTACTTAAAAATTGGCAGCTGTAGAGCAGTACAAAACAGCCTGCTAAAATATTGCATAAAGTGTTTGCGATGGAAAATAATTTTGCCTCTGAGCATGAGCACAACTTTCTAAAAATTTGCAGGTGGAATGGAGCTCCAGAAATAAAGCCACTGCACTGGATCATATCACTGATACGGTTCTGGTTTGGTTATCGATACGGTATTTTGGTTATTCCAGAGTTACACTGGAATAAATGAGAGGATAATCTTGATGCTGAGCATAGGAAATAACTCTGAAATTAACTGGAGAGGGGCATGCTCCTGCCTGACATAGCTGATCTGTGCGCAGCCAAGCCTCCGTGTTGTGTTGGCCATGCTTCAGCGGGCGCGCTCCCTTCTGTCAGTTCTCACAACAAGCAGCATGCAGGAGACGTCTCCGCGAGAGGGGCTCAGATTAGAGTGGGGCTGACTGAGGGAGCCTGGTATGGCCATGGAGAACATCTTGTTCCCCACGTTTAGCCACGGGCAATGTCAAGTAATGTATGTTACATGAATGTTTTTCTCCAGTCTCGTAGGCCGTGTTTTTGAGGTTGACTGTGCAAGGCTTTGCTTCACAATAACAAACCTACATGCAAATGCTCAATTCTTCATTTTCTTCACCCATCCCAAACCATCCCTGTTGCTGGGGACAGAGAGAGGCTGGACTGAAAGGGAACCACTGCTGCAGCATCGCATCCTGGGGCCAAGCTTTCACCATGATGGGCTCAACAGAAGGGTTAATTCACACAGCTGACTTTTATCCTGCATTCATAAGGGAAGACAAGGTTGAGCCAGTAATGACAGCCAACTTCCAAACACATCGTGGGTTTTGGTAAGAGGCAGTACAGTCATAACATTTGAATATTAGCACTTTTTAGCTCTGCCACACTAACAACTGCTAATTAGGCAGCTTGGGCACAGGAGCACTGCCTTGAACCTTGTGCAGTAATTCACACCTAATTGTGGCTCCAGCTCTGATGCAGGAACACTTTAAACCTAGTTCCTATGTACAGTGACTATCAATCAGCAGTAGAGGGGAATCCCAACACCAGGTTCTTGTGCCTCACCCATCTGTGCTCTCCCTGTACTCATTTCTACTCCCAGCAGCACCCAGATGCAGGTAGGACACCAGGCGGGCAGCCATGCAGGGATACTTCTCAGCAGGGCACAGCATACTGCCCTACATGCTCCCTCCCCATGGCCTCTAGGGGCTCTGGCAAATTTGGAGATGGGCTCTTCCCATGCTAATAGATTCTCATTTGGCCATCAGCGACACCAAAGCTTGAAATGTTTGATAGGTTATCAGTGAACATTGTTTACTCAAATTCTCATTACAATCTCCATCTTGTGCGTGTTGTCTTATACAGCCACCAGATACACCTTTGCATTTTTAAATTGTCACTGTTATCCTCATCCTTCCACCTCATTTCACACATCTCTTGTAAAAACCAATACAGCAAGGTTCTCCGCTCCTTGAGCAGCCCTTTCAGTTGATCACCAGCACTCAGATAATCTCCTGCAGCTGGGTTGTTCAAGGTACGGCAGATAAATGGGGTGGAGGGAAGGGCAGGAGCTTTCCTCAGTGACTTGGATGCCTGTTGCTCTCCAGACAGAAATGAGGGGTATGGGAGGTCAGTCTAGGAATAATTTACTGTTGTGTTAATTACCTTGTGTTCCTTGTGGTATCTACAGAGTGAAGGTGACCTCTCTGTGTGTGAGTGGGGTGTTCACCAAAGACAGGCCGAAGTGTTGCTGCAGAGCTCCTCGTCCTTACCTACCTCTCAGCCAGGCTCATAGCTGAATGCTTGGTTTCTTCCTGCCCTGTTGGAGCATTTTCCTGGCAGTATTTCCTCCTGTGGTGGGGAGTTGTTCCTCATGCTTCTGGGGAGTGGGGTAGCCCTGAGGATGTGGCTGGGGCTGCTCTCTGCTTAGCAGAGCAAAGGAGATGTGTTCAACTGAGCTAAAAATAGTGCCAATTCTTTTTTAAATAATACCAATCTATCTTTCTTTCTTTTGGAAGAAAGCAACCAGGGCCTAATGTAAGCAGATATAAAATAAGGGCGAGTCTGGCTATTTCCCTGGGGAAAGCTTGAGATGCTTACCTCATCATTTCTTGGAGTGCTCTAACATCAGCTCTGTCTGTCCCTGGTGATGTACTGTCCTCACTGCTGCATGGGGAATAGACCTGAGTTTCATATGCAGCACTAGCTGGGGGAGAGGGAGGTTTTTATACCTTTTCTAATTGTTTTTGTATTTAATTGCAGAGATGGGTGCTTAACTCAAGGTGTCTGCAAACAGCCACAGAACAAAGCAGGGCTGTGTGTTTCTGCAGGGCTCGGGCTCTAGGTGTGCACAGTGGCCTGGGGATTGGGGCACCTCTTGATGTTCTGTGCTGCAGCTCATTAAGAAAAAGGAAAGTTAGCAGTGAAAGCCCACAATCAAATAAACAATAAAAGGGCAAAATTGTGTTTCCCCCTCTGTAATTTGATCTGTAAGAAATGTAAATCGCTCATCCAGAAGAGAGTGATTTTCAATTAGTGCTGTTTTCTTAAACATGCAAATCCCCAGCCTTGTTTAGCTGCACAGTTTTGCCCTAACTCTGCAGAGAATTCCCAAGCAACCTTTAATAGACGGCCATGCCTTCAGGCTTGTCCACTTATGTTTTCTCTCCTGCCTGGGCACGAGATAGATTATGCGTATTATTATTCATAAGTGCCACCTATTGAAGGCACCACCACAGGCACGTTGCAAATGGTGGGCTTGCCCCAGATGTCCCTGCTCATGCGAAACATTCCTGCTCTCTGACAGACCCCCAAACCTCACCCTCAAAATCGCTGGTATTTTTCTTGGCCCGGGGAAGGGCTTGCAGGATATCTGGTAGCCTTCACAGGCAGCTGAAATCAAGAGTTTCCCCATGCCCTCTTGCATTGGTTCCTGCTGGCTGTTGCTTTGTCTCAGCAGCACTGGGGAGCGGCGCAGTGCCGGTCGGTGGGGCTAGCGGTCCTCTGGCTGGTACAGGGCATGGTGAACAGCTAGTGCAGAAACACAGGGAAGCAAATGGGAGACTTTCAAACAATGTAGTTATGAGCTTGGAAGTAGGAATAATATTTAAATAAATGTTTTGAATGCTTGTGGCTAGAATTAAGCATAACCCTACATTTCTACAAAAGGTCAATTGTGATTCTAATTACTCCTATGCAAAATAGCTCATGTTTGAACTGTGCAGTTATAATTACTACATATGCCTTATTGCCAGCTGTGAGCGTTTTTGATCATTAGATTCTGGACAGCCTTATTATGTCCGGACAGTCGGAGTGAAGATGAGTGCACCTCTTTGGGGTGACGTTCCTTGCACTATTTCACAACAATGTGACTGTGCTGGCTCTAGTTGCGCCATTCCAATGTAACAGCACTGAGGTGCAGTGTGGGTCTGGGCTGGGCATGGTTCTGAGGGATACTCGTAGCTGTGCGATGCTCTACACCCCTGTGCAGTGTTCTATCCTTCACATAGCTGCAGCTTACAGTGTAGGTAGAAGCCTCCATCCATCTCCCTCTCCTCAGCATGCGACGGCTGATCATTGCTGCGCATCTGTCTTTGGCAGCAGGAAGAGGGATAGCGCTTTGCTCAGTGCAAGATGGATGTGGCAGAGGCTCGGCTGCCATCCGTAGGTGTGTGTCCTGCACTGTGTGGTTCATGCAGATGGACTGCCCTGTATTGATGATGCACCCAAACATGCACATGGTGTATGTGTAAGGGCTGGTCCAAAAGTAATGCCTCCCATTTCGTTATGTAGGGCTATGATACCAGAGGTGGAAATTGGTGGTGTGGCAGTTGAGAATGAACATTCCCAATAATATCCCATTACATTTGTTGCCTTGACAGATGGCAGCAGAGGGGCAGTCTCACGGAATGGCATCTGACATGGAAGTGCACATGAAGGAAAGGTATGTCATTGAATTTTCTCCCTGCAGGAAAACATGGCACACAATAGCATTCATCGTCATTTGCTGAACATTTATGGGGACCGAACAGTGGCTGTGGGCACACTGAGGTGGTGGGTGGTGTGTTTCAGCAGTGATGATAGTGGTCACCTCTGCTGATACAAATTCTTATGACCATAGCATGCAGGCTCTTGTTCATTGTTGGTAAAAATGCATGACTAACGATGGTGACTGTGTTGGAAAATCAGCGTTTTGAAGCTGAGACTTTGCTCTGTCAAACAGTGTTACTTTGCTCTATGTACCTGTGTCATTTCCATGGCAATAAATAGGAGGCATTGTTTTTGGAGCAACCTACGTATCTAGGAAGACGCATGCTTGCTATGAATGTATGTGAGCACTTGCATGCACGAATACTTTAAAAAATAAAAAATCAAGTCATTGCATATAGTACCACTGGAAATTTGGAAAGGAGTTGAGAACAGAAGCACTTGTGACCCAGGGAGCAGCACCATCCTCCGTATGGAGAGAGGGGACAGTACATGACACATGTAGGCAGTGTGTGGGCACCGTGGGCTCCCACACCAGGAGTGCCTGCCTCCATGGCAGTGTGTGTGTGTGTGTGTGCAGATGTGTGCACGGCCAGATATGTGGGTGTTATTCTGTATCTGAAGAGGGTCCCTGAAATAACATGGTGTGAAGCCAGCGCGTGTTTGTGTTGGGTGAGGCACTGGAGCGGCTGAACAGCTCTATTAGCAGGGCTCTATGGCTCCAATTTCACTTAGCATTGGAGTTGTTCACATTAAAACATGCCCTTGGCCTGACAAGGCATTATTAACTTGCATTTAATAAAATAAAATATTACATTTAAAAAAATTGAAAGCTGACAAATTTGATTTAAATGAATGCTGAACTCCAGGCAAATGTGTTGCTTGAACTCTGCCTGCTGCACTGCAGCTGACAGGAAGCATTACAGTAACGCTGAGTGGTCAATATGTGATTAAATATCACATGTCAAGCTTAGCAAGAATGTTCCTTCCAAAGAAAATTATATTGTTAAAAATAAGTGACAAATTCTAAGCAGCCCCCTCAAATTCACAAAGACA
>NW_024962266.1:14010872-14015965 GCF_019238085.1 Lagopus leucura
TCGCTCATCGCTTTGATTCGGATATCGCTGATTTATTAGCGGGGGTGCGGAATGGGGAGCGCTCCTCTCCTTTGTCCACAGGCAGACGGGTGGGACGAGAAGGGAACGAGGGGGCACAACAGCCGTCCCGCGGCCACCCCGGGCCTCAACAAGTCTGGCCGAACTCTGCTGCCCCTCCGCACTAGAGCCGGGCGGAGCAGGGCCTCCCGGAGCCCAAAGCCAGCGCAGGGCCTCGCCGCCCGCTCCCCGAGAATATTTGTGCACAATGGAGTTGAGGATTAAAAAATAAGAGGAGGGAAATGAAAGGTGTTCGCTCTTTGGGAACATGACTTTAAGCCCTAAATCCCGATGCCGGGACGGGAAGTGCATTGTGAATTACAGGATTATGTTAGTGTAACATATTACCTCGGATCCCTCATTCCCTCGGGGATAATTAGGACATACTTTTGGTAAATTGCAAACCAGGACAGCGGGATAAATACGGCCGCTGCAGGCTGCCTTTCTGCTGCAGGAACCTGCCCGCACATTTGCAATTTTAAAATATTTTTCTTCCTTTCTTCTGATCTTTCGTTTCAATCTCCGTTTCACACCCTCCCATCCCCCCCATTTTTTTTCCCTTCCCTTTTTCTTTCCTCATTCGTTCACCGGCCCTCGGGGCAGACCCGCCGAGCCGCGACCCCCGCGCCGCCCCCGGCCCCGACCGGGCCGGGCAAAGGACGGGGACCGCGGGGGAGGCCGCTGCCGCCGCCCAGCGGACACGGGCGGCCCTGCAGCCCCGTCGGGCCCTCCGCGCCGGGCGCAGGACTGACGGCATCGCCCCGGGGCCGTCGGGGAACAGCGGTGGGGAACGAGCCTCGAGGGCGAGCTACTTGCGAGGCGTCTCCTGCCGTCGGATAATTTCTCAGGAAGAGCGGGAACCAGACCGCGAACAGCCTTGGCGCCCAGCGGGTGTGAGACCGGAGCTCACCGGGGAGCGCCGCGAGATGGGCGGGGATTACTGGTGCGGGGCCGGCAGGACGAAGCGGGAAAGCGAATGGCCCCGCATCCGCTCTGTCCTCCTGTGCCCCGGGGCTGCCGTCGGTGAGCAGCCGTGATCTTGGCGGCCGGGAGACCGTCTGCACCCGAACATTCTCCCATGTCTCCGCGGTAGCCGAGCCTTCAGCAAGCCTGGCTCGGCCTGGCCCCGTTCCCCGCTCCTCGGGGATGTTAGGGCCACATCTGACGGGCTGGGGCCGGGCAGGTCCCGCTGCTTGGACAGGACGGGACCACGGGCACGGGAGTGTCAGCGGGGGTCCGGAAACGGCAATTCGGAGTAAAATGTAACTCTGACAACTCTGAATCATTCATTACCACCTTATAATTACTCTGCTAATTAGGTTGACACGGAACTTAATCAGGATTAATACGACGCCTTGTCACTGGCAGTTCCCATTACTCTGACATCTAACTAGGGAACGTCCCGCCGCCGCCAACGCGGGCTGCCGATGCCCCCCGGGGCTCGGCCCGCTCCAGCCTTCGGCACGGCCTCGACGGCACCCGCAGCGCGTGCTCCCGCACTCCCCGGTCTCCGAATCCCGGCGGACCCTCTCCCCTCACGCTCCGCAGTCCCCTCCTCGCACCTTTCCCCTTCTTTTCTCCCTCCTTCTCTAAAGCTGTGCCTCGCATCCCCCGTCCCGCCGGTGCCCGGACCCCGACGGGGAGGCGCCGCGACGCCGGGGCCGAGCGCGGGGCGGAGGGGGACGGCGGGGCCGGGACCGACGGCGGCCGCCGCCGCCGCTCATTGGCTGCCTCCCGCGCGGCGTCAGCCCCCGCTCCGCGGGCCGCCAATGGGGGCGGGCGGCGGCGGCGGAAAAAGCCCGGGTTTATAATAACCCGTGGGGGTCGCGGCGGCGGCGGCCGTGACGTCACGGGGGGAGTCGCCGCCGCCGAGAGGAGCCGGCCGGCACGGGCGGGCGCGCCGCAGTGGCCGGAGTCCGCCCCGCTCCGCCGCGCCCGCGCCTCTCCCGCCGCACAACTTCCCGCAAACTTCGGCGGTTCGGCCCGACCCTGCCCGGCCCGGTGGCGATGCGGCGCCCGGCGGGGGCCCCGTGCTAAGTGCCCCCGTCCGCCGCCGGCCCCGCAGGTGCGCGGAGCTCGGGGCAGCATTCCTCCCCCCCCCCGACGCGGGGCCCCCCGGGATGCGGGCGCGCCGCTAGCGGGCCGCCATGGAGGGGCCGAGCGGCTCCAGCTTCGGGATAGACACGATCCTGGCGGGCGGCGGCTCCGGCAGCCCCGGCGTCATGAACGGAGACTTTCGGCCGCACGGCGACGGCCGGCCCGCGGATTTCCGGAGCCAGGCCACGCCGTCCCCCTGCTCCGAGATCGATACCGTGGGGACGGCGCCGTCGTCGCCGGTATCGGTGAGCATGGAGCACCCCGAGCCGCGCCTCGCGGCCGCCGACAACCTCCCTCCACCGCCACACCGCCTGCACCTCGGCCCGCACCCGCCGCCGCCCGGCCTGCAGCCGTCGCCCCCGCAGCCGCCGCCGCCCCAGCTGGGCTCGGCCGGCGCCGGCCCCCGGACTGCCACCTCCTCGTTTTTAATTAAGGACATTTTGGGCGACGGCAAACCGCTGGCGGCGTGCGCGCCTTACAGCACCAGCGTCCCCTCGCCCCATCACACCCCTAAGCAGGAGGGCGGCGCGGCCCCGGAGAGCTTCCGGCCGAAGCTGGAGCAGGAGGACAAGGCCAAGCTCGACAAGCGCGAGGACGCGCAGGGAGACATCAAATGCCACGGTGAGTGCGGGCGGTGTGGTGAGTGCGGGGCTGTGCGCGGCCGAACTCGGCGGGGCTGTGCGCTGCGCTGCTCGGTGCCATCCGCCGCGATCGGAAGGAGTCTGGTCTGCTCTCCCAGCGCTAGTCCTCCTCTTTATACGAATGTGGTTTTTTTTTGTTGTTGTTGTTATTGTTGTTTATTTTTATTTATTTTCATGTGTAGTTAAACTTGTTAGTTTTAAATGCTGATAGGCCGAGTGGTGGGGTCGCGTTTGGAGCCGAAATGCGTGCATTTGTAACGCAGATGAGCACAAATCAGTGCCCGGCTTTCTAGGAACGGAGCACATAACGGCTTTGGTTCGTTCGATATAAATGAAAGGAAGGAAAACGAACAAACAAACCGAAATGGTGAAGCACTTCCCCCCGACCAGCATCAAATAAACAACTTTTAATTAAACGACCGGGCAAACGGAGCGATGGGCAGGGGGAGTCCGGGGCTTTGTGCTTTTCTCGCAGGGCCAATTGTTCCCCTGCGCTTCTGGACGGAAGGTCAATTCTCCCGCTCCTTATTTCATTTTATTTAAGTTTTTGAGGGCGGATTTGGTGCTCCCGGGAAAGCCCCGGTCTGTGCCTGAGCGCGGCGATGTGCGCGGGGAAAGAGTACGGAGGGACTGTGCCCCGGGGACGGATCGCGCTGCGAACCACCAGGGTCGGGCCACGTTGTTCTCCTTTCGCTCCGTTGCCTTTTTTTGCGGGGCTCAGGACTACCGTGTGCCGCCCGTTTCGCTATTTCCGCGCTAGCGCCGAGCGCCCCGAGCAGCTGCACGGCCCGGCCCGGCTGTCTACGCGCCCCGCGCTCCCCAGTGGGGCAATTAGGGAGATTATGGTTCGTCCTGCGGGGAGGATCAAGGAGCGCTGCGGCCCCAGACAGCGTTCGGGCTGAGGGATCGATGTCCCGTCGTGGCGGACGGGGGAGAAGGCGAAAGAACAACGAAAGCTCCGCGGGTGGCGCATAGAGCGCGTTCCCGGGGAGAACGGGCTGGGCGCGGGGTTGGGGATGGGGCTGGAGCGGGAGCCGGGTCCCGCTCCTCACCGCGCCTCGGTTCGCTGCAGGCACAAAGGAGGAGGGCGACCGGGAGATCTCGAGCAGCCGGGACAGCCCGCCGGTGCGGGCCAAGAAGCCGCGCAAAGCGCGCACCGCCTTCTCGGACCACCAGCTGAACCAGCTGGAGCGCAGCTTCGAGCGCCAGAAGTACCTGAGCGTGCAGGACCGCATGGACCTGGCCGCCGCGCTCAACCTCACCGACACGCAGGTGAAGACGTGGTACCAGAACCGCAGGTAAGCGGCCCCGACGGGGCGGCCGCGGGCCCGTCGCTGGAAGGGGGTGTGTGTGGGGGGGGCTCCGTGCGGTTGTCGCCGCTGCCGTAATTTTCTGTCTCATTACATGCGGTTGCGGCCACCCTAATTCTGTCGGAAAACATTAATGTCACCGCGCCGGGCCGCCATGTTTATTAATTTGTCCGCCGCGCGTGTGCGTGTGTCCGTGTGCGGGGCTGTGCGGGGTTCGGGGGAAGGAAGGGCCCTGCCGTGCCCCCTGCGACCCCGCCCGCAGCCGCCCCTTTGCTCCCCCCCCCAGGACCAAGTGGAAGCGGCAGACGGCGGTGGGACTGGAGCTGCTGGCCGAGGCCGGCAACTACTCGGCCCTGCAGAGGATGTTCCCCTCGCCCTATTTCTACCACCCCAGCCTGCTGGGCAGCATGGACAGCACCACGGCGGCCGCGGCGGCCGCGGCCATGTACAGCAGCATGTACCGGACTCCCCCTGCACCGCACCCTCAGCTCCAGCGGCCTCTGGTGCCGCGGGTGCTCATCCACGGGCTGGGGCCCGGCGGGCAGCCGGCTCTCAACCCGCTGGGCAGCCCCATGCCGGGCACCCCGCACCCGCGGTGAGACGGCACCGCGCTCCCCACCAGCCCTTCCCCTCCCCGTCCCCGACCGAGCCCCAGCACCGCGGAGAAGGCAGCGAGGGGGAAGCCCGGGGGCTCCGGGCAGCCGCCGGCAGAGCGGCGAGCGCTCGGAGTGGGGACTCTCGAACCGCGCGGCCGCGAAGCGCAGCCCGTAAGTGGAACGAGCGCACGTGGGGGGCAGAGCCCCCGCCGCCGGGACTCGGAGTGCGGGCAGCGGGCGGGGGGCGGAGGGAGCGGCCGTAGCCGCGCGGAGGGCCGAGGGCCGCCCCCGCCCGTCGGAGAGAGTGCCGGCGAACGGAGATCTTTGCACTGATTTTTCTCATGACTTTTTTTTTTTCTTTTTTTTTTTTTTTTCTTCTTTTTTTTTTTGTC
>NW_024962266.1:14016065-14041065 GCF_019238085.1 Lagopus leucura
TTTATTATATGTCGTCCAAAAAAAAAAAAAAAAAAAAAAAAAAAAAAGAAAAGAAATATTCACTTCTCTACGTTAGTTTAAAACGAACGAACGTGGTTCTCCCTGTCCCTTTTCATGTCTTTTTGGATTCAGTAAAATAAATGCTTAGATGACGAAATATAGATTTTTTGGTGAATGAAAAATTACAGGGAAAAAAAAAAAGGAAAAAAAAAATAAACTTTATCTTTTTTTAACAAGCGTGGAAACTCAAGGCAGATAATTTTCCCCGTGCCGAGAATGGAAGGAGTTCTGAGCTGGAAATGCAAGCGCCACTCTTTTTGAGAAATGCTATTATTGATATTTTCGTTGTTTCGTAACCGGCGATTTTTTTTTTCCTGTATATTTTGAAGGAAAAAAGAAAACCAACACAAAACACTAAAAGCCGCTGCGCTGCAGGTGCGGGCCCTCGCCGTTATCTGAAGCGCCTGGGCCGGGCGGCGGGGCGGGCCGGGCAGCGAGCGCCGCTCGGGAGTGAGTACCGAGGGGACTCGGACGCGGAGCCCTTCAGCACCGCCGCCGTCGCTGCCCCACGGCGGGCGCTTTCCTGCCCAGTGCCGCCCGGCCCCGTGGGGATTGGAGGTGGGAGGAGAGGGGCTCGGGCCGGGGTCGCTGCCCTCCGCCGGGTCCCGGGGCGGCCTTCGGAGGTCGGCACCCCCCGCGAAATCAGAGAGTTATACAGCAATTACCCATAAAACATTCATAAAGCCCAATGCTATCTTCTCCTCTGAGGGTTTGGCTTAGCTTGCTTTCTTTCTTTCTTTCTTTCTTTCTTTCTTTCTTTCTTTCTTTCTTTCTTTCTTTCTTTTTTTTTTTTTTTTTTTTCCCCTCTCGGGTTTCCACTTCTCTTTTTCCCGAAGAGAGACAAGAAGGGGAGAGAGGAAAAACAAAACAAAACAAAAAAAAAAAAAAAAAAAAAAAAAAAAAACGGAAAAAGAGAAAGAGAAGCCTCCGGGCACGTTTATTTGGGCTTTGCTAATTAGCGAGCGGCTTGCCGATCTCTCTGCTAATAACTTTGCGTTAAACCATATTGACCCCTGCCTTGATCTAACAAAGGGGAGCGGCCCGGGAACGCCCCCCCACTCCTCTCCGCGCCGGGCGGCGGCCGTCGGCACTTCCCCGCAGCCCCGAAGAGGCCCCGGCGGAAGCGAGGGAACGCGGCCGGGGCGGGGCGGGACATGGGGCTCGGTCAGGGCCCTCGGCCGCCTCCGAAAAACGCATCCCGGTCCGTTTCCTTCCGAAGGGAGGCGACCCTGATGGAAGAGCGGTCCCGGCTTCGTTGTTCTTCTCGATGGGTTCGGTTTTGGCGGCGCGTAGTCGCTAAAAAGTAGTGAGAAGAAGGGAAGAAAGTTCGTGGTAAATAGCTAAGCGAATGTCTCCCGGGTAGCGGCCGAGGGGCTCCCGGCGGGGAAGGGGTGTGGGGCAGGTGGGGGTCTTCCTGCGGTGTTCTCCCAGCCCCCTCTGGAGGGCACGGAGAGGCCTGAGGCCCCAGTCGCTACCTTTTATCTCCTATTGCGGCGTTTTGGGAAGCGGGGCTGGAAGGGAAACGCGAACGCCTTCCGGGCCGGAGCTATCCCTCGGGCCGGCTGCGGATGCTAACGAATGAAGCCGTCCGCCGCCGGACAGAGGGGCTCTCAGCGCTGAACCTCGGGGAACGGAGAGCCCTCGATATGGGCTCGCTGAGCGTGGAAACGAAACGAGACGCTGGGGAGGAGCGGTGTGGCCCAAGGGGACCCGGCAGACCGCGGGCTTCCTGGGGGCGGCTGCTGCTCTCCAGGCACTCGCCGCTCCTCTGGGGTCCGGGGCGGCCGCGGGCCGCGCGGTAGGACTGCAGCACCACTACGCCCGTCCTCAGCACCGCGGACAGCTCCGGGGGCTCGGAACGGCGCCGCACGGCCCGGAACGGCTCGGCGCGGCCAGCGCGAGAGAACTTCGTGGCCTCGTTCCCCGGAGCCTGGCAGCAGGCCGTGCGGAAGATGCAGGAGGCCGAGATGAAGATGGAAGAGGCTGAGACTCGTCCCCAGGCCGGGGCTGCCCTAGAACTTCGTCCCAGCCGCGCCCGTGTTTCCCCGTCGCAACCGACGGGGAAGGAAAGCGGGAGCGGCCGCTCCGCTCTTGCCCGCGTCGCTCCGGAGTGACACCGGCGCGGAGGGACGCGGGACGCCCTGGCCGTGTTCCGGCCGTTTGTTCCAACGGGTCAGGGTAATTCTTGCCTGCGGAGCTCAGCTCTGCCGTCGCCAGAGTGGGAGGTGAGTCGGTGGGGATACGGCCGGGCCGAGTCCGGAGCCCAGTCCACCGTCCGGGTGCGATGCCGCCGTGGGGTGCCTCCCCAGTCCCGCTGCTCCCCCGGGCCGGACCGGAGCCGCTCTCTCAGGGCGCTACCCGCAGAGAAAGCGATCCGCGCTCCCGCTGCTACAGCCCGGCGCTGCCCGCAGCTCCGGTTCGCGTACGAGAGGGTTTTTAACATTTACTGTTTTCTCCCTTTGCAGAGTTTGTCTTCCTCCAAACTCAGGCGACGCTCCCATTCGGCGGCGCATCGTGAGTCGCCTTACATCCCGCTGCAGCCCACTGGGGTAGCTCAGCGTAGGGTGGGTGCAGCCGGGCCGGGTTCATCCGGGGAAGGGGCAGAGCCCTTCGAAATGTCAGGTAACGGGTAACGGGGCCGAGCGGCGAATATCCATTTCAAGTTGGAATTACGCGGCTTTCCCCCTTCATTCCATCCCGCTGCAGAGCCCCCTCTCCTGTCGGAGACCCCGAGCGGGTCCCTTCCCGGTGGTCGCTGGAACGCGGAGTCCCATTTACGGCTACGGGAGCATAGCACAAACCACTCTTCCCCGCGGGAGCAGCCTCCAGCTCCGCTCCGGGGAAGGCATCGAAATGTCCCCGAGGGGGGCCTGGCGGGGGGCAGCCGATGGAGCCCGAAACCCCTGGGAGCGGCGCAGAGCGGGTAGATTGGGATCGGCGGCCCCCATAACGACGCTCCCCGCTGACCCGTTCCCCGTGCCGCTGAACTTCGCTATTTCCCGAAGCCGCCCTGGGCCGTCGGGCAGCCGGAGCGGGCGCATTCCCAGGCGGAGCGCAGGACCGGCAGGGTGCCCATCACATCAAAACCCCGTTTCCATATTCATATGCCCTATTTTCCACGAGCCGTTTCTATTAATGGAAGCGCACCAACGACGCTCCTCAAAATTAGCGGATTTCAAAGGAACTCGGACGAGACGACCCGAGCCGCCGGGGCTGAGCTTGCCGTGCCGCCCCCCGGACCCTCTGCGGAGCCCCGCGCAGCCCCCGACCCCCGGGCTGCGGCCCCGCTCCCGTCCCGCACCCACGTTCCTCCCCTCCCGGCACTCGTCCGAGGCCGCCGTGTTCTCCCGTCTCTGAGAGCCCATGTAGAGCGCTTTAATTGCCACATTTTCAAACCGTGGTAACGGTGAGGCTGTCTTAGTAATTACCTTAATGAGATAACACCTTTCCTTCCTTCAACCTACTCATTATCACGCTTCTTGTTCAAATTTCAGCTTCAAAGATCTATACTTAAAAAAAAAAAAAAAAAAAAGAAAGAAACAAAAAGATGATGTGGGGAGTCTGAAATTTGTTTGAGGTCTCGTCCCTTAAAACAAGGACCTTACACAGATCACTGGCATACAAAGAGAAACATACACCCATTCTAGGAACGGTTGGTAGAAGTAACCAAACATCTGGGGTACCCCTTAATTATTCTTGGTTGGCTCCTTCAGCTTGACCTGTAGGGATGTAAGGGTGTCAAAGTGATGAATTTTAAGATGTTGGGCTGTGAAGACGTGCAGCTGCAAGACTGATGGATTTAGGAAGGGAATGGTAACAAGGTTAGCTGCATGTGAAGTGTGAATTGAGATTTTTGCAAAGAGACTGTGATTGCAGATGGGCATAATGTTGTACCCTTGCATGAAATCTTGCTATTATTGTATAATGGTCAGACAGAGTGTGAAATGACTTACTACTTTACTTTTACTCTTTAATGAAGTTGGGTAAGGGAGGAGAACTACCAGGAAATCGATAGTGGTTGTGAGCGGAAACTCTATGACAGGTGCTGAGACATTAAATATTTATTCAGCTTTTTGCTCCCTTCCTTCCCTTCTCCCCTCCCTGATTTTCTGCTGTATCAGAACGCAAACAAAAATACAACACAGGACTTGGACAGAGAGGAAGATGCTTTCTTTACCTCACTTTCTGCAGTACACAAGAAGCAGGTGTTGCTGTGTGGCAGTGCAGCATGTACGTGCTCTATGTAAACTATCAGACAGCGCTCTCCATCCAGGCTGCAGGCACACACTTCCTAGATAGGTGTTGAGCTGCTCAACATGTATCCCTCTTCTAGATACTGCTGCCCGCATTCGGTAAGTTATAGCACACTGCCATGACCCCATATAAATCGCAGCAGGCTCCTCTCCAGCTTAATGTCTCATTTTTCGTTGTGCACCAAGCGGGGCTGCCCACATGGTGCTTTTACTCCAGGAAGATGGAGCAAAATATCTGCACCCGCTCTTCTGTGCAGCATTGAGCAGGTACTTTGCAGACATCTTGTCAGCAGTGACACACATGGCTGGGGCAGAACATCTATTAGCAGAATTTATGATTCTGTTGTACAGCTGAACTATTCTCTATGAATATGCTGTGAGGAAAAGAAAATGGAGCTGTTCCCTCTGGGTGCTGTCCTAAAAAAGAGGATTCCCCAGCTGACTGAATCCTGCCGCTGCTGAGGACACTCTGACAAATGCTGTCCCTGCACCTGGGCTTAGCGAGCTGCCTTCCTCTCACTGAGCACTTCATCTCCCTGTTTGACACATGTGGCAGAGGTGCAGCTCCTCAGTGCCTTCCTCTCAGCAGCACACAGCTCGGGATCTCTTGGATGGGGCCTCTGCCCCAGGGCCTCCCTTGGCCCCTTCCCACACAACAGGTGCAGCTCCTCCCTGAGCTCTCAGCGAGGCTGTGCCCTGTGTTTGCTATGGGGTTTGGCACCATTACCTCTTCATCAGAAGCCGGGAAGAACAAGAAAGCTGGGGAATAACTGCCTTACTGGTTAGTACACAGGGCTTCCTGAAGGCAGTCTTGTGTGGAGCAGGGAGCGTGTCTGAGACCAGTCTTTGACCTTACAGCAGTTCATCAGCTTTCCTTCTGGTGCTCCTGCCTCAGTGCTGAGTGAGTGCAGAGTTATGGAAGGGAGCCCCATTGCTATGTATTAACATCCCATCACAGGGTCCTCTTTTCTCCTTTGGGAGAGGTAAAGGTCTCTGAAATGTGCATGAGTTTGTTTCAAGTTGTGTCCCGGCAATCTGGGAAAGAAAAGCTGAGGAAGCAGCCTGTGAGGTTGGGTAAGCTGGCTGGGTACTGAGTTCAGGTACTGTCACCATCCCTGTATTAAAACAATTGCAGCCCCCTACAGCCTCTTGCAGCCAGAGCAGAGTAGAGCAGTGCGACACGCAGCGCTGTGCCTCTTCCATGGAGACTAAGCTCATTACAGTACAGTATTCTAAAACATGCTTAACCTCTCCAGGCTTGAGTGTTGTATCCCAAATCTACTGTGGAGCATGGACACCCCAATTAGCACTTACAATGCACTGTTGACATTTCTCTGGGCCAGCCCAACAGGAATAATTAGATGTGATATCTAACACAAAGTCATTTTTTTTTCCCAGCAGAGGGTATACTAAAAAATGAAAGCAGCATCTTCTGCAGTGGTGCCTGGCCCGATTGAGCTTTCTCACTGATGGAAATGGTGTGGCTGGGCTGGCTTCTTTGGGCCTAGGACTTCAGGGTTGGGCCTAGAGCTGTTTCTGGAGATGGGGATGTGTTGTGCCAGGGAGCTGTCTCATGCTGTGTGAACCTAAGAAGGAGCTGCATGACCCTCAACATGAGGTGTGAGTGGTTACATCTGCTTGTGTAGGTCTTCTCTTATTTTGGGTGTCAGATGGCCACTGGAGGGGTCACTCTTGCTGACGGTTTGGGTACCTCTCCTGGTGCAGAAAGCTTGGGCTGGGTAAGAAACAGCAAAGCTTCCATTTGTGAACATCTTCCTCAGCAGTGGTGTGCGTAACTGTAGCAGCAACGGTGCTGTGCTGTTGCAGAACAACTGTCAGCGAGCCAAAAGGCCTATGGAAAAATACATATGACAGTGAAGAGGAAAAAGTGATGTGCTGCAATGCAGCAGGAAGGCAGCTGTCCTGTGCCACCGCTCATCACAGTGGGTCTGAAGATGTAAGTGTGCTCAGTGAGTACTCCTATTAGAAAGTGGTGGAGTCTTTGGCTTTGGTGCTGTTTCTCGCCTACATTAATGCATTGCAGGCTGGAACTTGGAAAGAACTTGGCAGAGTGAAGAGGAAATGAAATCCATAATTTTTCATGTAGTAGAGATCACATAGAGATTGCCTTTGTTGTTCACAGCATTTCCATTCCAGGATGCTCGGAGAATTAAAGCATACAAATAGAGAAAATCTGCAAAGCGTTGTCAGGTATTATTTATGTATTATTATTTTTGTTGGAAGAGACATGTAAATATAAAGAATTAGAAAAAGGAGCTACTAAAATAAATTATAATGGAAACCACAATAAATCTAACATGAGAATAAAAGTATAATGAGAACACATTTTCTTCAGCATAAATACAAATCCTGTCTGCATGCTAAAGCCCTATTAATTGGATACTTACCAGCGGAATAAATCTTTAAATGTGTAAAAAAATCTTCCTGCTCTGTGATGAAATATAAATATCACCAGATTTATTAAAGAAAAAATTCTGCTAAACGACTACTTCTCTTACATACTAATTTATGCTTATTCTACATCTGAAAGAACTCACCAAGATGTGAATATCAGCTAAATGAAGGGAGCTGCAGAAGGAGAAGGTTTAATGTGGATCACGAGAAGTCTCTTCGATCAGGCACGGCAGGTTTCAATGAAGTTTTATGTTATAAAATAGAGGAAAGGTGATAGTCTCTTAAGAGACATAATACTTATCCCACGAGTGATATAATAGTTCATAATTCACCAGAGAACAAGGCTCAAGTGAGTCATATATATTTTATGGCACAATTGGGATTAATACCGTACTTCAGAGAGGCATGCATAACCTGTTCTATTTATATGGAGAGACGGTTTAAAATTCACCCTCTTCTCACACCCTTTTCTCCTACCCTTTGGCATCAACTTATAAGAGAGGGACTTGAAAAAAATGAGTGTGGATGTCAGGTGAAAAACAGACATGGGATCGAGGTACAGCTGCAGAACCCTCGGTCAGGAGCTGCACTGGTGCTGCTGCAACAATTGGAAATGATGAGTTTTCTAATGACAGCTGCCCACCATCCCAGAAGAGGCCAAATCTCCATCCAATGTATTGATGCACTGTAGATTTTTTTTTTTTAAAGTTGTATGTAACTAATAAAACCACTGCTTGCTTTTTTTTTTTTTTTTTTTTTTTTTTTTTTTTTTTGGTGGGAACTGATGACTCTAGCCACCGTTTGCAGCCACTGAGGTGGAATTTGGACACACTTGGTCCCTGCTGTGTCATCACTGTCCTTAGGAGCTTTGCTAAGGGCAGGGGCAGACTGGTGGGCCGCTCTCTGTGCCAGCTGCAGGTGTGATGGCCATGGGAAGGTGAACATGGGCAGTGGGATGAGGGGTGAAAACCTTGCTTTCACCATCCATGAGATGTGAGGCTTTGGGGAGCCTGCTTTTTTCCTAATACACCAGGAATAGGATGTTTAGAGATGGTGGATGTGGTGGTCAAGTCTTGTCCTGAGGAAATATGTTTTGCTCCTATGAAAACTCATTGTTTTCTTTCAGATAATTTGTCTGGAATGTGGCCAAGAGCAGGAATTTAAAACACAAACTTGTTCTCTTCCTAAGGAAGAGCCATTTCCTTAATTGTGTCTGAAGAGTGGAGGCAGCCTCTCCAGCAAAATCCCCTGGAAGAACAAAAGTGTCCACGCTCCTGTCCTTGCCCTCCAATCAGGCAGCTGGCACTCGATGCTGGGATTGATAACCAAATCTGTTTGGTTTTGGTCAGAGCTCAATGCACCTCTTTTACTGGTCTCAGTTTAGCATAGTGTAACAGACTACATGGCATAAGTATTGGTATTTTTCTGGCATCTGTCTTTGCTAGATTTCCCAGCAAAGTGCAGTAAATTTGGGAGCTTTTATGAACCATCCCAGAGGGGCTTAATCACTAGGACTTGGGTCTTTGGTGAAAAGATCATGGTGCTCTTAAGAAGAATTGAAAAAATTTTTCTTCATGATCCTTCACACATATAATGCTAAGCAGGGTTTGGAAGGGCTATCTTTGAGTGACTGGTATTGAGGAGGCATCTTTTGTCACAACCAACTACTATACATATAATAATGATACACTTAAATGATACATAACCACCATTTTCAGAGCACTCTAAGGAGAAAGCATTTCATACCACACGGTTGTTTTATTGTGTGCATTGCTTGTGATTGTTACAAACCCTTGCCAATGAATGACAAATTTACATACACATCATGTCAGCCGGCAATATTTTGCAGCCTTAATTGCTTTAGCTTCAGGCATTCTGTGTCAAAATAGAGTGTTTTACGTCCTGCAAGTTGCTCTGTTTCTTTGCAACAGTTAAATTATTCTGTAATTTGCCTGTTTTCTTTCTAATGCATTGTCCATTAAGTCATTTAATAATTTATGTTATAAAATGTATGATGCAACCTTAAATAGCATTTAGAACTATCTTGAGGTGTTCCCGTTGTTGTGTCAGAAAGGACAAAAATCTGAATACGCATTTGTTTAAAACATTTCTCCAATAGTTTTGTGCCTGCTCTTAAGGACAGTGTAGTGTGAATCCAGCCAAGCTGGGGCTGCCCCCACTATGGCAGGAGCCAGAGCTGGAGCCAGTACTGCAAATGCTCCTTCTTGCTTGCTGCTCCTCTCTGCTGTGCAGCCCACAACTGCCTGAGAAGCTCCAAAGGGCTCTGAGCCTTCGTGTGCCTGACTCAGAAAATGGTGGGGACATCACAACCCTGCATTGAGGGCAGCTCACCAGGACTTGCTTACATACTTGCTCGTGCAGTGGGTGTGCAGATGCAGCTCCTCCTCTCAAGTAGAGGAAGCGCTGTGGTCTCTAGCAGGGTGTTTCTGTTCCTCACAGTATTTTCTCCCCTGCAGGTCTTTCTGTCCCAGCACTCATTCCTCCTGATAAGCCCCTAGATGCTCTGTTTATAGGTGTGACTTGCTGTCCACTACCGATAACTATGAAGGGAGAGGGTAGAATGCTGTGCTGGTGCAGTCTCACCTTGAGCACTGTGCACAGATTTGGGCACCACAATATAAGAAGGACACAACTATTAGAGAGCATCTAAGAGAGGTCTACGAGGAAGGGTGTAGAGGGCAGGTGTATGAGCAGTAGCAGAGGTTCCTTGGTTTGCATAGTTCAGAGCAGGCTGAGGGAAGGCCTCGTGGCAGCTGCAGCCCCTCACAGGGAGAGGACAGTGCTGAGCTCTGCTCTGTGTGACAGCGACAGGGCCTGAGGGAATGGCATGGAGCTGTGTCAGGAGAGGAGCAGCTGGGGGTTAGGGTCAGGGTCTGCACCAGAGGGTGGTGAGCACGGCACCACACTGCCAGAGTTCAGGAAGCCTTTGGATAATGCTCTCAGATGTCCTGTGCGGAGCCAAGGACTTGGACTCGATGATCTTTGCGGGTTTCTTCCTACTCGGGGTATTCTATATTCTATGATTTCAGGTGTGTGGCAGTGTGTTGGTGACAGCACTTTGGGACAGATCTTTGCATGGCCCACACACACAGCCTGGCAAGATTGGCTGCTTCTCTGCATGTTCACTCAAGTGGGAGGCGACTGTATCTCACATGCTTTCTTAAAAGCAAAGTGAGCAATTAGGAAAAGAAGAAACAGGGCCACTGCCTTCCATGATCTCCTGCATGCCTTTATCATCTGTTCCTTTGCTTCGAAGTCTGTAATCTTGATGGGAAGCAGATTCACCCCATGTGAGAAATTATGCATACCAATTGCCAGAAAATGACCAGCAGGTAAAGAAACAAGATGTCTGCTGTATTCAATTGCTGTTTTTTCTTGATTGACTTATGAGGTGCTGAAAGTGCATCCACTCAGCTACCACCAACATAGCCTGCTAAATTCCATGTTTCTTGGATACCTTCAGGAATGGTGACTTGACCACTCCCCTGGGCAGCCTGTTCCAATGCATAAGCACTCTTTTTGAGAAGAATTTTTTCTAACATCCAACCTGAACCTTCCCTGGTGCAACTTAAAGCTATTTCCTCTCATGCTATTGCTCTTACCTGAGAGAATGGGCCTTTCAGGTAGTTGTAGAGAGTAATAATATCTCCAAATGTCACAGCTAGGGATTGCTTCATATCAGCATTTTCTGGTTGTTGTAATCCACGATGCTAATGGAGTGTCTCTCAAGTGAGGTGTATCAGTGAGTGGCTGGCCCATACTCTGTCAATTTCTCCAGACTGTGCCTCTTCTGAGGGTATTTGTCCTCATGCCGTGGCAAGTGTCTCTATCCCTGCCTGCTCCATAGCTGCTAGAACTGGGCCTGTTGTGATGGCTGGTTAAACTTACAAGTCATGGAGAATGTAGGTACAGACCTGGCACTGCAGCTCCTAATGAGAACTATCCGGCTGGGTGCCACTCCCAGTATGGCATTCAGCACAATTAGGACTGTTTCCCATAGCAGAAAGCCAAATTTGCTGAATGACCAATGAGGGTCTTGATTCCTATTTTCACATTGGGGCTTATGCCTTTCCCACCCCTGAAGCCCCCAGTTTGGCTTGAATACATTTTGAATTATAACAAACATCCTGATACTCACACCGCATGAATGAGGGCAGAAGGCAGGGGGCAACTCCTGGCTATGTTCCTGCACTGAATTTAATTTTTCATTGATAATTAGACTCACAAAGCCACCTGATATTTTTGACCAGCGGGAAACAAAGGCCCACTGATTGACTCCAGGGATATGTGCAAGCAGCCCCCACTGTGCTCATGCGGCAGCTTCACAAAGACTCAAAACAAGAGCTGCGGCAAATTGGATCACTGTGCAAGTTTCAACTGGCCCATTGTGTACAAGTAGTAAATTGAGAGCTGATATTTCTGAGAATTATTTATTAGCAAAGCCTGGTGTCTCACTCCCCTTGTAGTTATCCTTTGCAAACAGCTTTTTACCAGTTTGGATGAGCAATCTACAGCACTTCATTATTTTTCTTTTATTCAGATAATTATTAAAAGGCAGTCGAGATATGCTCAGACTGGCAGTGTACTGCATCTGTACCCAGCTGGGCTGATACCTTAACAGTTAGGCATTATGTGTCTAATTGTATAAAATGATAATGGGATGCATTTGCAGGAATTTATTGCAGTGCAAACAATAAAATAAGATTATTTTGAGATTCATTTCTAATGTCTTTTGTGTTGTTAAGATTCTAAATAAAGGTGTCATGGTGACAGCTTCTAGTAGAGTGACCAGTTGTAAGCATTTAGTACAAAAAAGGTGTGAAAATGCGAGGCTGAGACCAGTTAGCAGAAATCATAGTTATACATGCTGAGACCTGCAGTGTTAAACCAAGTCTGAGTAAATCTTGGAAGGGGATTGATAACTTTTATTTTTTTTATTTCTTTTCTTAAAGAAAAGAAAATAAAAAACCAACCAAAAAAACCCAAACAGAACAAACAGGATGATGTACAAGAAGACAAAATGATGATTATTTCATTAGCTGTATTTTCTCTGCCAGAATTTTCCTCAGTTAAATTGAAAAAACAGTGCTGCTGCCATGGCTTGGGTTGCATGAAACAGAAAAAAAATTCTTGTCCATATTGTGGCAACCCTGTGCATAGAGTAAATATGCTTTTGGTTAATCTAATAATCTTTTGTGATAAGATTCCCCAAACAGTGAATAAAAACTGTTGGTTAAATGATGTTTTGCTGGGAAAAAAATGTTTTTTGAGAGATATAGGGTGAGAACATTCTTGTCCTCGGAAGTGTTTTGGGAAATGTTTGTACAGATGATCATTGGTACTGATGCACTTTTTGCAGAACATGGTTGCTTCCCTCCTCAATGGGAATTTTAGTGGTGGAGTACTGAAGCCTTTGGAGGAAGGGTCTTCTCCAGGCAAGAATTTCTTTTGTTACCACATATTATTTGAGCTGGGTGGGGTGCTGGGTTAGGTCAAGAAGCAGAGGCTTTCCCAACCTGCAAAACTCTCTTCTATGAATCCTGGGAGAAGGATGGCAGTGGCCGTATGCGCAGATGGACAGGCCAAGCCTGTGGAAGCAACGTCCATCCAGATGTAGGTCTCCTGGCCTTTCCCCATTAATGTCCTTGGAAGCTGAGCAGGGATAACTTTCCTTCTTCAGAGTCCTGAGGTTGTGAAAATCTCCTTCAGATATAAGGAAGAAATCTACCCTGAGCATTTTTCCAGGCATGTGTAGAGCCTCTCAGAGGCCAGGCATCATGGCACTGCCACTGCATGCAGCCTTGTGTGGCTCAGTACATGCCCCAACCACTGGGAGGACTGGGGTGGCCTGGAGACCTGAAGTGACACTGTCATCTGGAAGGAAACTCACAGTTGCTAATGAAAAGAAACCATAAATGGTACCCACAGCTTTCCTTAGTGAAAATATTTTATCTTGCAAGCTGTCATGTTAACAACAGTTACATTTGGGGTGGTTGTTTTGTTTGTTTTTGTAATTTCATCAAGTTGCTGAAATAAATCCTCAGTAGGTCACTTTCAAACTGGAGGAGGGCACAGAATGGATGACATCAGCTTCTAAGTCTGGAAAGAAAACCAGGGACCAGCCAATAGCCCATGGTCTGCAGGGTGATGGAAGTGCATGCTCACTGCAGGCGTGCTGCTGCTCTTCTGCAACCAGAAGGTAAATTTAGGATATATCCTTATGGGGCCTTGCATAGCGCTCACACAGAGACATCAGCATGACATGTGATAGTGAGACCACACAGGTACTGTGGCTGCTGTCCCAGAGCAGCATTGTTTTATCCTTTCAGTCTTGGACAAAACAACACAATTACAGGAACTAAAGCTTCTGTCTTTGATGATGAGAAAATCTCTTGCAGCCTTGATTTTGAATACATTTGAACATGTTGCCTACAAGATGTAGACAGAAATGAGCTGTGCATTTAACTGGAGCAGTTGTATATTCTGTTGATGTCACTCAAGTGAAGTGACGCGCGGAGAGCTATAAATGCATCTATTTATAGTGAAAAAAGAAATACCTTTTCTGATAGAGTTTTTCAAGCCCTGTGATTAGCTCACACTGTGGGGACACTGGGCAAGAAGAGGCCCTCTCAGACCCCACTGAGGAGAGCTGTCCTCTTCCCAGGAGGAGCCCGTGAGGTTGGCCCTGCTGTGTGATTCTCTCCATGGCGTTCCACCAGTGCTCACCTCCCACAGGCAGCAAAACCTCTGTGTAACCATGGGGCCCATGGGCCTCTGAGAAATTTGCCTTGGACTCATGATTTGCATTTTGAATATAGCTAACCACCAGTATATTTGTTCTATAAACATAAAGGCCAAAATATTCCTGCTGACTGAGTTCTAGTGGGATGGGTTTGGCCCTGAACCTCAGAGGTGCCTGAGTTTCGCTCCAGTGCTGCTGGGCTCCTTCTCCAATGCAAGGAAGTGTGGATCCATGGTTGTCCTCTTAGGCTGGCTCCTGGTGAAAGAAAGAAATTAGGCTGCAAAGGACTCTGAGTCAACCAAAAGTAACTGTGCAGACATTAATTCCTCGATGGCAAAGTATGCGTGGCATATGGGCCATGAATATGTCATTTGATGAATAAATTAAATCTCTTGTAAGAGGAAGCTGTCCCACTTTGCCCATGTAAAGAGATAATATAAAAATGGGTGGACAATTGTTATCCAGTTCTCTAAAGGAACTGAAATTAATACTAGGCATTTGAGTCGGCGAGGTGAAATATTGCAGGCACATAATTTTCTCATAAAAAATGCCACTTCCTGATTGAAAGTGAATTCTTCAGATGGTTTCAGCTAGACAAAATAGACTAAATGTAACAATAAAAGAGTTTTTGTATTTTTTAAAATTGAAAATTCTGATTTTTAAAATTTAAAATTGGTGGCGTGACAACAAATGTAGGCAAATACAAATAGAAAGCATAAGTATATCTTAAAATCCTATTTATTCCCCTTTGCTGTGAAAACCAGATATCTTTTTTTCCCCCTCGTCAAGTCAAAATGAAAGGTTATATTCCCAGTTTAGCCACTGAAGTGAGGATTCAATTATTTGCATAGCTCCAGTTGTACAACATTCTAATATTTATCTTTCAGCTGCTGCTGGAGATACAGTAACTATCTGCTACTCTGGCAGGAAAACTGAATTAAAAAAGAATAAAAAATTGAACATGTAGGGCTATTATTTCTGTTTCGCCATAATTATGCAGCGTGTTAAACAATGTATGCTTCCATCTAATGCAAATCCGCTACCTGGAAATACACAATTACCATAATACCTCTCTGGTTAGACATACGGTGAGACTATGATTATGCAGAGTGTGGGGAGAAGTTTATGTATAAAATTATTCTCTAGAAGAAGAAAGGATAAAAAAAAAAAAAAAGCCTAAGTAAAAAGCTAAGCCAGCACATTATCTAATTCTCAATGTAAAATAATGCAGAAGTGCGGAAGATGAACATCTGATTTGTCACATCTGATACGCTAATGTTTTATCCAAAAGGAAGAACACATTGTAACATGCTCATTCATCTGCATAAACACCACCTGGCCCTTTGCAGGCACCTACTCCGGTAACAAAAGTTAATGGCAACCCATTTGTAGCCATTTCACTGGTAGCATGGAAAGGATTTTTTTTTTTTTTCTTTTTAAAGCAACATATTTACACGAGAGCACTGAGGAACAGCTTCCCTCTCAGCACTTGCTTCTGAAACCTCTCGGCAACTGTGATTCAAAGCCGTTGGAAAGAAATGCTAGGAAGCAGTACGTGCAGCCTGCGCTGAGCATGCTCACACGCACACCCCTCACGCGGTGCACAACCAGCACACACACACTCAGGTTTTAATCACCAGCAATCCTCCATTGCAGAGGCAAACAAGGAGACTGCAACGCAAATCTGTACTTACTCAGAAGTGCTGCTCTGGTCGTGATCTAAATAGCAGCTAGTGATGGTTTCTAATGTGTGGCTAGGAATGAAACAGATTTGTTGCTTGCTTTTTTTTTTTTCTGTTCTTTTTTTTTTTTTTTTTTTTAAACTGGCACATCGTGGTCATATGCTTCACTAAACATGGCTTTGTGCTACATTACACATATGTGTGTATCATCACTTTGCTCTCAGACTTAAACAAATACCGGGCACACAATTCATAAAATGCTGCATACCAGCTCTGCCATGTTTGAAGTAAACTTACACAAGAAGGTGCAAAATCCAAAATAAGTAGGTGAATTCTGCAGTATTGAAATGATATGTATGTATGTGCATATTTCCTCTTGTGAAACACCTAGGAGGACTTCTGGGTCGCCTGGTCCTGGGCCAGGTGGGATTGGGACAGCAACCTCCAGCAGTACTTTCTAGCCCAAATTGCTCTGGTTCTGCATCATGCAGTCTCCTCATGGACCCCCCTCTTAAGAGCTTGCCCCACAGTCCCAAGACACTGCTGGAGAGATCAGAGGAGTGTTTGATCCCAGGCACCAGCTGAAAACTGGCTGCACCTCCAGGCCCCCATAGACAATGTAGACTACGAGGGTTTGGTATCTTTGGGAAGGAGACATGGAGAACTGGATCTGGACTGTGATGGGTGCTGTCACCGGAGGACTCTGAGCTGGAGCAGAAGGCTGCAAGGGTTAAACAGCAAGGTTTACCCAGGTGGGGTTTCACCCAGGCCTGGAGTGAGACAGGTGGAAGCTGTTAGCAATTAAAGAAGAGTAAATGGTCTTGATCAGCAAACACTCTCAAATGCCTCTGAATCAAGCTTCTGCCTTTCTTTGGCAACTGAGAGACTGTGATACCTGCAGTGGTATGGGGTACAAATGCACAGCTGTGTAGTGCTTCTGTGAATGGCTCCTTGTATCCAGAGAGAGTTGGAAAATATTGGAATTTCTTCATGATTTTACTTTGTGAGTGTTTCTATTTAATGGCTCTCTGACATCTCCCTTGTGTATCCAGGAAAGCCATCTTTTTCTTTCCTGTCTCAGTCCAGTGCTAGCAACTGCCTATTGTTCTTTGCTAGCTTTGCCCCCAGCACTGGTTTTAGGAGCCCTTTTTTGTCAGTATGTGCATTTTAAAGAAGTCTCCATAAGAATTGGTGAAGGCTTTTCACATAAGTATGGAGTAAGCACATAACAAGAGAGGAAGAAGGAAGGCTGGAAGCAGGTGGGTCCAAGCCTGACACCAGGGACCCTGAATCCACTTGCTGCAGAACTTCAGGACAGGTACAATTCTTCTCACTTTCTTATGTGAAAGAGTGAAGCTCTTACACACTTTTTCTCTTTTTCTGACAGAGATGTCTACCATCAATCAGTCATTATTGCTGTATGTTTATTTAATAGCAGTTAGAGAATCCCTCTGCTTCTTTATTGAAGGAATGCTGGAGGGTATAGCCCCTGTTTGATGAAATCAGGTGTTGCTAAACTAATGAAAGATTGACTAAAACATGCAATTTTGTTTGTAGTGGAAATCTTTTTTTTTTTTTTTTTTTTTTTTTTAAACCATCATCTGTTTTTAAGGAGTCCTATAACAGAATATTTCTGTCTATATATCACGTTTCTGTAGTTTATCTTCCAACAAATGTATCTGTGATGTTATGAATACTGTAGTCTGTGCCCATGTTTCACTGGCAATCTGGACCTTTGCTGTTGTACTTGTTACCTTTGACCTAAGAGAACCCAAAGATGTAGGTACTATTTCAATTAATTGCCCCAAATCAACTTCATTCCTGTGCTCAATGTACATGTGGCTCAGTTGCATGTAGAAACCCCGTACATAACAAAGAGAACATCAGTGCTGTTATTTTTGCTCATATTTTGGTAGAAATAAAGGCCAGTGCTCAAAGTGCCACTACATTTGTGCAGAGGGACATTAGCTGAGTCCAGAGCACACTATAACTGCATGGATATTTGAAATAAAAATCTCCCTCTTAGCCTAGTCTGCTGAAGAAAGGAGAATGTCAAGAGAATACTTATCTTTTCTTTGCCTGCAAGGGAAAACAGATCTGAGATCAATGGGAGTCCTCAAAGAGAAGTTGAGAGGGTCCCTTTAAGAGTAATCAATGTTCTTTTTTTTTCCAAGGGGAAAATAGTTTTGTTTGCTTTTTCCTTTATTTTTTTTTCTCTCCAAAGAAATGCCATTAGCCTTTTCATCGCCTTATAGGGTAATGTTCTATTCTATTAGCAATTCTTATTCCTATTGTAGCAAAGTGTCCACAGTACTTTACAGAGGAGCCATATAGCTCCTACCACAGAGTCACCTTGCTCATCACTAAAGGAAGTAGGGGAAGTGTGGTCTGTTGGCCAAACTGAGGATGGCAATGCCAGAGGCTCTTCTAGGACCAAGAGTGATGGTGAGACAACAACCATTCCTTTCCTTTAATGAAGAAGAGAGACCCTTGCTTCGTAGAACCTTTGAGTACTGAAGAACAGAGGCAAATCTGCCACAGACCTTGGCAAGCATGGAGCCAGCCAAGCCTTAGAGAAGAGGGTAACAGAGGAGCCTCATCCAGTGTCCCTTCTTTAGGCTTTGTTTTCATCAAGGTTGTAAAACAAAAATATTCTTGAGCAACAGGTACTAGGGGTCTTCCAGGCACTTCAGAAGTCTTTCTTTTTCTTTAGGCACCTCTTGAAATCTCCCTGCTGATCCTGTAACTCAGAATACCTGGGAATTGAATGCCCATCTTCTGAGAACTTGAACCAAAATCCTAGTTTGTCACAATGACCCTAGCTGTCACATTGTCACAATGTTTGCTTACCTGTCAAAGCAAACGTGCTTCACCAGTGCTCTCCTTTTACGTGTCCAAACCCCCAGCATAGTGCCATATCTGTAGAACAGAAGGATGCTCTAGAGACCAAAGTGTCTAGTGAGAGAAACGGCCATGCTGGTTTGGTCACTGGTCTTCAACGTGGAGTCCAGAAGTTTTATGGCAAGATACAGCCCCACTGGCGAGCGTTTTTCCCTCTTCTTGCTGCCAATGCCAGGCAATGTGCCACCTGGAAATGCATTACCATGTATGGCTTAACACATCAAGCTAGAATTTACACCTACTTCACAGCTTTGCAGCTGTGGTTTCAGACTATAGAAATGCTGGCCTGAGCAAAGTTGGGTGGCCAGCACAGCCATGGTACAATAGAAGGGACTCTGAGCCTTGCCTAGGGATAAGTGGTTTCACGCATGCAGATGCACACTTGCACATGGGCTTGCAGAAAATCTGAGATCGCTATTATTTGCCAAAGAGCAGATTGCTTCCGAAAAGAATGTAACTCTGTTCTGCAGAAGGTTGCTGAAGTTTGCAGTTGTAGCAGCTAAACATGAGTAATTGCTTTTTCAAAGGTTATCTGCTGCAAATATGTGCTCCATTGTTGTGATTGTTCATATCCCCACAACTCTGTAAGAATGAAATGATCTAGACCATGGCACTCGATCAGAATCTGTCCCACTGGTTTCCTCATTAAGATTTATTTGGTAAAGGATATGAAATATCTTCCACAGGAGTAAACCATACCCAAGCACTTTCCCTACCCTGCTCCTTGGAGATGCAGTGAGAAGAATTCACAAGTAGAGCTATAGCTCACCAGTGAATATAGACTATTATGTGCAGCCTGTTGTATGGGCTTCTCTTCTGGATTTAAGTGGATTAAATAAGGTGCTATTTTCAAGGAAATAATGTTTTTGAAATTACTGGAACTTAGTGAAAGCTGCTTCTCTGCAGCCGTTCATACAAGCTCTCCATCAAGAAATGATGGCTTGTTATGTTTCAGCTGGTATAACTGCTGTCTTTTTGGAACAAAGGAGCAATTAGAAATCATTTGTTATAAAAGCCTCTTTCCTTCTGTTATGAGAGCCTTTGTCTTCTGCTGACCCTTTTGAAAGTTGCAGTTTTGCAAAAAAACAAAAAACCTTGAGAGGAGGCTTTCTTGTCTTTAATCTAAGAGCAAAGTAAGAGCCTAAGTAACAGTCTGTGGTATGACTTTAATCAAGTTAATGCAGCCTGCTAGACTGCAGGCTTTGGTTAGTACAAAGAGATACTCACATGTAAGCTCATGAGTGGATACTTTCACAGGGCATTCAGCTGAAAAACAGCTCTATGAGATAAGAGATCAGGTCCAAGAGGAGTCAATGACATGGCATACAGTAGATTGATAGGGGCTGGGAATGATGCTGTTGCGTTGTGTCGGAGAGGTGTAGTGGCAAAAGCCAGCTGGGCCCTCTGTCTGGCAAAATTCCCTTTTTAAGGTGCTTGTGAAAAAGGAGTGCACCGTGATGGACCTTTGTTTAGTTCAAAGGTTTTTACCTCTTTATTCTAAAGCCCCATTGTGAATTCACAGGGCTTAAAATATGTATCACTGTCCCTTTCATTTTATCCTTCTGAAAGAAATCAAAGGCAAATAAAAAAATTTTTTTTTTGCAATGAGCCTAGCCTGTTTGAAATGAGGTGGTGTTTGTACATTCGGTCTCTCAATCTTGTATTTTCTGGAGAATCTTCCTGAATTTTGTAGGTAATTTTGTAGGTGGGTGCTATATTAAAAAAATAATAATAAATGGGGGGATGGAAAGGGAAAAGAATTCCAGATAACTTCTAGGTAAGCAGAATGTTCTTTCTATTCTCTTTCCCAAAGGGAAACTTCAAAATATTTAAAAAAATAAATATCACGAAAACTTCCCACAATTTTTTTCTGTACTGTAGGATTTGCGGTCATTAATTTGGCATTTAACGCCTACAGTCCTTCACCTTCACTTTTGTCAGCTGTTACTGTATAAAACAATAACACTCACACACAAATGAATCTCTATGCTTTTCAGAATCACAGTGTAAATAAAAAAGCTGATAAATAAGGCCGAATGCAGAATAAAAAACGCAGTTTATTTCTGCTTTATTCTGCAAAAATTAATTATAAAAAAAAAAAACAAAAACCCAAACACTAACACAGCTGTGTTACTCCAAAGAATTCACAAAATAATTGTCACAGCTATTACTAATTGTTTGAGGATACCTGCATTGCTGCTGTGGCATGTTTTTTGTTTAGAAGGAGAGACTTTCTTGTTTTCTCTATTTGCAGGGCACTCAGTGCTCTCTGCTGACATATGATATGTAGTTTAAATTCTATCTTTTATCCGCTCAATACATTTAAAGCTTAATCTCAGTGATTGACAGTTTTCATGAAAAAGGAAGAAATGATCTGGTTTTACTGTGAAGACAGAATAATCTGTTAACAGAGCAAAAATATTGGTGACACTACAGTGTTTCCAAAGGAAATACTTTGCGCATCATCCTGGGATGTGAATCAAAACAATCATGACAGGTGAATGAAAAGAAGAAAATTAAGATATAGCTACAAACAAAAGCAACATTAATAATTCAGGCAAATAAACTTCAGTATAAAGAAAGGAAGCATGCTGTCAAGGTGATGGAGAATGTTTCCTGAAGTACAGCACATTTAGGCTGCAGAAAAATATATAATGTTTTACATTTTCACAAGGGCTTTTTATATCCCTAATTTCACTCCCCTTGTTACATTTTTCCCCAAGTAATGTTATTTGGTGTGATCCATAAGCTAAACCTGGTTTAATGAGTCTGATTTTTAGGATGGTAAACTTCATTATGTTTTTTAAGATACGAAGGAAGGCTGAGCTGTAAGGGGAACACATCTCTCTCCTTCAGCATGCTGTAATTTATTGCTGCTTGGCTTTAATTGGCATGCACGGCTGCCTCCTCCGCCCAGCTATCTCTGCTCTGCTGGCTCTAGGAAGCACTTGGATCCTCTGCTGGGATCTTTCAGCAACATTTTCATATTCATGATGATTTATTTGTAATTAGCTGTGTGGTTGGGCGCTCCCTTGCCGTGGTCTATGGTTCTGCTTGTGCTGGGAGGTGCCTGGGCCATCAGCAGCATTTTGGGACTGTGAGCAAACAGGTGTGGTCAGGCAATGGCCTCATCCTGAAATGTAACTTTGGACATTCATCCATCTTCCAATCACAGTTTTACCAGACCTTCCTCTTGCAGCTCTGTTGCTGCTCCTCCTGAAGCAAATGCTCTCAGAAACCACGCCTGGGGTGATTGAGGAGTTTAATAACAGCTGTGCCTTGAGTTCAGTTAGTGGTTTCTCTTTATGTTCTCATTTAAAGCAGCAAGTAGTCAAGGCTCAGGCTGCTTCAGGGTTTTAAATGACTGCATATAGTCTTATGAAATGCATTAAATATCACTACAATAAGAAAAAAAACCACAAACTGCAGAAGAAAAACAATTTGTAAGTATGACTCTAACACAAACTAGGCTGTTCCAGTGTTTATAAATATTCCTCTGTGGAGAGAAGTGTGTGTATTATAATAATTATACATTAGTGCCTCATTAGTAGGGGGTAACATCCACACTGCTTCATTTTCCTCTAGTGTATTTTTCATAAGTTAACATTTTAAAAAGTCTAATTTAGCGGGAGACTGCAGATACCCACGTGTCTGTGTGTCCATTTCTGCAGGCAGCCTGGGGGCTCCTGCTGGGTGTAACACTGTAGGGTCATCGTGCCCTGGGAAGGATCTGCCATGGAGAAAAGTGCCAGGGAATATGGGGAATATGTGCTGCTGTGAGTTACTTAGCTTATGTGATTTTGCAGGGTGTGTGCTTTCTTCCTATAGCATTTGCACCCTTGAGGCTGCCCAGCAATCCTGGTGTAAGCCCAGCGATGGCCTTGGTCTCTGGCATGGCCAAACAACCTGTTAGCATATCTCAGCAATGCCAAATCATTTGGTGGCTGAAATGTGGAAATCTTTCTGGGTGCTGTTTTTTTTTTTTTTTCAAATAACACTTCAGATATCACCAGTTTGCCAAGGGAAGGCAGCAGGACTATATATCTTTCTAATGCCATCCGGCTCCATGATTTTCACTACCTGCTAGGGTGGGGTGATTCAGCACACCGTTTCATCTTTTTGTTTCAGTTTCCCAAACAATAAAAGCTGATTAAGTGTCTTTGCAACTTTGTTTGTGGTGGAATCTTGTGTCTGCATATGGACCATATTAATCCTAGGGAGAGAGAGAGAGTGCGAGTGAGCGCCAAGATAATGAAGGAATGAAACACTTCTGAGACTTTCCTCACTGTCACTGCTGCTACCAGAATTATAATTACATTACAGAAGGGAAATTAGTGACAACCTGAGAGGAGCAATTCCGCTGAAAACTCTATCCCATCATTAATTTCTTTTTTTGCACTCCAGTCAAGGTTGCAGTTTATAGAATCCAACAGCGATATGGCACTTCACTAACCCCTCCTGTTTACAGAAAGCAAACTGACTTTGGAGCAAATCACCTTTTCATTGTTTAGAAAGACAAAATAGTACATCAAGGGAAAATGTACTAATTGATGGCCTTCTAAATAAAGCATGAACATACAGTTATACTAAATTGGTTGTCTTGTTCCTCAAATTAATCTCTTCATTATATGAGACTAGGCTGAATATTTTGTGTTTCAATCCATCTTTTAGAACAGCATTTGATTAATCAACTTAATGATGACAGTTTTTAGCTTGTGACAAATGACACATTTATATAGGCAGTGTTTCAGATGATCCATGCTATTGTAAGCAAAAAGAAAAGAAACATCAATTTGGAAGGTTAGATTATTATGCCATGGTTTACACTCTCTACAGTTTCTCTAATGAAAAAGCGAGGTTTGGATTATAAGAGACTGCCACCTGGAAGTAATAATGTTAAATACAACTTCTAGACACTGTATCTGCCTTCCCCTAGTAAATATTTTGCACAACAAATAATGTTGATCATATATTCTGTCACACAGGAGCTTAATCAAAACAGAAACCATAGCAGTCAACAATTCAAGCCCAAGTAACTTAGTTTTAGAAAGTTAGATTATTGCTGTCAGTACTACACGAGGCATAAACTAACATTTCTTTGCATGTACATAGAAATGGATCCGATTTTAGAAGATGAGAATGGAGGCAACAGAAACGAAGTGAACAACAGTACCACATCAGCTTTTGCCCCTAGCACAAGGTGCTAAATCACCATCTTGGCATCTGGGTGACAAGGCACATCATTGCTGGTGGGAGAAGACACGTTCAACCTGGTTGACTCCTGGCATATGAGTGCAACTTGGAGGAACACAGTTACTTCCTGAGATGGAGTGTATGTAGGGCTGAACTTTTCCTGCGTGGTTTATGTTGTCTACATTACTGGCTATATTTGGTAAGTACACATCTTTTACCTACATTTTACTAGCTATGTGAGAAATGATAGTCTCAAGACCTTCCAAAAAGCAAGAAACAAGAACAAACATTTCACATTAAACCCAAGAGTCTTTAGCTAATTTTTTTTTTCTAGAGGAAAAAATTGTACTCATCTGCAAGCATATAAAAATACTGTTTTTTAAAGCCCTTAATGCTCAGGCATCCTCACTGGATCTGTTATTCATCTTCTTTTTCCCAGTTAACAGCCTGTTGTTGTTTGAACTCTGTAAGTTTTGTAACTGGTAAAAGGGCTGCTCTTAAAAATGTCTAAATATTTAATAGAGATCAGCAGATCGGTGAAGAGCAGGGTGTCCACAGGTGGGTCAGAAGCGATGCCTGTAAGAGAAGAGAAATGGCTCCTAGGGCCTTGCTGGCTGCTTGCCCACTGCGAGTGGCCAGGCTGGGGGTTGCTGGCAGGCTGCAGAGCTGGCCTGGGAAAAGAAAGCCAAAGCACTTCAGAGAAGTTTCTTGCCCTGCTTGGATGTGAAAACAGTCCTTCTTTCATGTTGCTGTTTTCTACTTCACTTTGGAGACAAAGCCTACCTGGGTCTAAAATGTGAATGTATGTAGTGCAGAAGGGTCTCTGGGGAGCATGATCTGGGAAGCAGCTGCTTTCACTCACACACCCATGTGGATGATGATGTTCCCCTGGTGAGCCCTGGGCTCTGCAGATGTTGAGGGTGGGCTGGTGCTGCACACCGTCATTTAAATGTGGGCAGCTAGTCTACAGCTGTGGTTTGTGGTGAGGCAGGGCCGTAAGGGCTGGCTTGGTTTCTGGTGGTAAAGTGGTCAGGGACAGAGTGCCTGGTGTCAGATGTCACTTTGTCATCTGTGTCTGTGGGTTTAGGATTGTATAGCCCATGTATCTTATCAACGCACACTTAACAAAGTAAAACAGTGAAAGTGGGAAGAGTGTAGGATTGTTGCTGTGATGTGATGCTGCACTGGCCCCCTGCTTCTCTGTGCCAGTTTATTGTAAGAATTTCATTAATGTAATTCCTAAGAAAGCAAAATGCAGTGATGCTGATTAAGTGGATTAGATTTTGCTTAGATAAGAGATTATAAAAAATAAATGCTAATAAAGTAAGTTGACACAATGTCATGAGTTATGCTTCTCTGAGAAATGAGAGTAGCAGCAGTTTGTGGGAAATATATGACGCTACATCCTTTCAGATATGTGGGAACTTACTTGGACCTGTAGTCAGTGCTACTGGAGCATAGCAGACATAATTCCTTGGAAAATAGCTAGCAAAATACACATATAGAAATTAACTTGATTATTACAAGTGAAAAAATAAAACAAAAACCCTGAAGTCCCCATAAAAATCTTGTTTCAGTCATACTGCCATTGAACCAAGTACTCAAGGAGGTGGGAACTGAGGGGTGAGAGTACTTCATTGCTTGGGCCCAAAGTATGGCAGGGAAATTTCCCATAAATAACGATAAAAGAAAGTTAGTACAATCTTTTAAAGCCCAGCATGCTCTGGTATACA
>NW_024962266.1:14043565-14106065 GCF_019238085.1 Lagopus leucura
ACCATGCTGGGATGGGTGGGATGCTTTGTTCAGCTTCCTCCCCTGCAAGACAGGCAATTTCAGCTGGAGTAATTGGGAAGGGTTGTCGCAGGCAGGCTAAAGGGCACTCGAGTTTGGCTTCTTTCCTTAAGCGGCTGCTGAGCACAAGGAAATGTCCCTAATTTAGCTGCATGTCAGCTTTGAAAGAAAATTAACAAGATGGTGGATAGAAGAAGTTTAAAAAGTGCTCTTTTTATTTCAGTCTCATAAACTCATTGCTGAGTGACGGCATAAAACAGCTGTGAGAAAATTGCCAAAAGCCGTGAAAGAAAAGAGTGGTGAGAGGTGGGCCTGGCAACTGCCCTGCTTGGCCAGCCCCACGCCTGCTCCAGGGCCTGGGCAGCCATCCAGCCCAGGGATAGTGAAGGATAGGAGTGCTCTCTTTTATTAGCATTTATTGTTTAATTTACAGATATTAATGGTTTCCTACTCCAGCACCAGGCGAAGTGTTGCTGAAGTATAAAAAGGTGATGGGGAATTGGCTACCCGTGCTCATGGGCCATGGGGATGCTCAGGGATGCAGGGCAAGCCACTGACTGCTCCAGCAGCTCGGTGGTGACTTGGATGAAACATCACTGGGGCCTTGCATGTGTGTTTTTAAGCTGAAGAGTTGCCTTGAGAGACTACAGACATACAGAACTGGAAGTCATGGAAACAGGAGGAAGAGATAGTACAGTCTAGCCCATCTTGAGCAGGGAGTTGGACCAGGTGACCCCTCGAGGTTCCCTCCAGCCTCAACCATTCTCTGTGATGTGGCTCTGTCTAGAGGCAAAATTCAGCTTTCAGCCCCAGTAAGGTGGGATAAAACACAACTTCAATCTGATATATATTTTTTAAAAACAATAATAATTATTACTGAAAATAGAATAATTATTTTTGTGTGGGCAATTCCAGAACCAAATGTTTTGCAAAACCCTTCTCAGAGCCAGGGTGGACTTTCAGGTAGAAACTCCGAGAGATTCCTGGGACTCACCAGGCAGGTTATGGGGAAGTTCGGATGTTGAGACTTGGAATGCAGAGACTTGAACTTGAATCTCCTAATGTTAGAAGAAAGGCAGAGAGGCAAATGTTTCAGCTGAGCATTACCACACAGAAGTGGGAGAGTATTCTATTCTATCTTGGAAATAGAAATTGGGAACAAATAGTGAGTGTGCAGGTACTGTGCTTCTGGCCATGATTTAGAGAGGGAGAGAACATCCTTTTCAGAGGACATCATGTAAACAAATCCCACTGTGAGCAGTACAGTCTTTTGTGTCAAGTTGATTGCAAATCCTGGTATTCATCTTCAGGGGAGGAGATGATGTATGTGACTGAACACCTGCAACTACAGAACTTTTATTGTAGAAATTCTACGTGCTGACCCTCTTCCACTTGGGAGCCGATATTAACGCATGCTGTATTCTTAAAAGCAGTAAATCAAAGCAGAACTTATTTACTCTGCAGACCTTTTCCTGTATTCCGGACCTATTTGCTTATTTTAATGTCAGAGTTCAGGTTTTAATGTTATTTATTTCTGTTACAGAACCAATACGAAGTAATCAGGGTTTTATTCTGACTAGGGCATTGTTGGGAATAGGAAATAAGTTTCAATCACATATCTAGTGCCAGCCTTTGCTTACACTGCCTGCAGTTCTGCAGCTGTCTTCCACAACATGCCGGTGAGGAGGCGAGGCCAACCACTGCACTGCTAGCTTTTATGTTGGGTGCTGATGCACACTGATGAGGGCTCAGCCTGATTTGCAGGTTCTAAGCTGAGTTTCTAGTGGATGCAAGAAGATAATTTTTAAGAGTATATAGACAGATTTTAGTTTTATTTGCAAACCACAGAGACTCTGTGAGCATCAGATTGCCTGGTGCTGATTTAGGGTGCTACTCCTAGGGCAGATCCACAGCCTAAGCAGAATATTACCTGCAACCTGCTATCTCCAATTTATGTTTTAAAATGCTAGGAAATGGCTTCCTTAAAATGCAATGCGTGCCTGCTACTGAAGGCTGGTGCCACACGGAGCTCATGCATCACTGGGGAGCTCTGTGGGCCGCCTGCTATGAGCTGCTCACACAGCCCACTCTCCCCACTGCTTCCTCCCTGAGCACATTCCCTAGCAACAAATATCTACAAATTCAAATGTGTTTAAAGTACTCAGAGTGCCTCGTGTGACCAAGGTGGGAATAGTACCATCCATAGAAATATCACAGCTATATCAAAGACAGCATTATCTCCAAAATCATTACCTTCCTCCCAAAAGAAGGATGGGGGAAGTACAGAAGAGTTAAGCCAACCATTAATGTGGTGAGATGTCCTTACTTAAGGAGATTTCAATACCTTCATTTTCCTTCTGGTCCGTGAGAAGGAATTTGATCTACCACAAAAGGCAAACAATGTAGAACCAAGTAGAATGCCTCTGGGGGCCCATTCTAATCTCATCTAGAACTGAAATGCGTGTGCCCTTCCAGACCTAAACTGTATTATGAAGGGAGATGCTGCTCTTGTCTGTCTTCTTCTCTGAGGAATAAAATGTGCTCAGGTGCTTAGCCATTTACCTCCAACACATTGTCAAAATTCTGTTTTTTCCTGATGGTTTGTAACCCTTCTGTGTACCTATAAAATACAATTATTTTACAGTCACTAAATAATTGATGCTGCTCGTCAGAATTGTGCTGGCTATTCTCAGCAGAAGTCAGAGGAGTTTTCTGGTAGAGCAGCATTTAAGGTGCAGGGCAATATCAACAGCAGCTTCAGAGACTGATAATTTCTTTGTGATGTTTCAGGCTCTTTTCTTTCTGGGGGGTGGGAAAGCAAGAGAGGAATAGAGAGCTCAACAGAACTTGTGGTACTGCAGTTCTTCCCTGTATGTGAACAAGAGAGGATTATATTACTTTGCTATATCAACGCGAAAGAGATTTGATGATTTATAGTACTGGCCTTAATTCTGAAACTCCAGTGAGCAGCTTAATGCTGTGAATGCCATAGGAAAAACCTTTCATTGTTGGGAGGAAATTTGTGTTGCTCTTGTTCAGCCCCTGTTTCTTTGTGATGCTCTCAGATGCAGGGATGCAGCCCGTGGAGGTGCAGGCATGCTGTGCGGTGATGGCAGTAAGCAGGGGCTGGGAGGCATGGCTGCACCCAGCAGCTGGCTCACAGAGGGGGAGGGCTGAGACACGTACAACTTTTAGCAAAACAAGAATCAAGAAGCCAGGAAGTAGAATTCAGTAAAGATTACTTCAGAAAGTAGTGGCACATGATCTAAGGTCAAAACACATTTACCTTTTTCACTTCAGTTTTCTTATAAAACCATCTTGTACTTGTCTTGTCTTCACATCTGCGTAATGATGTTCAGCTACAGGGCTAACTCATTCATATTTCCCTATCTTATTGTCTTTGGCAAATATGTCTGAAGGGGCTGCAGGGCTGAAAAGACTCCTCAGCGAAAGCCGCTGTGACAAAGTAACATAAATGAGAAGACTCTTGCACACGTGAATGTGTTCAGAAGATGCATTGCTTTGGCAAGCTGTAATGTAGCTCCAGCTGCCTGAATTGACTTGGGAAGCTTTCCGTGTCCTTTCGCCTCATGTATTTCCCCTTTCCTTTGAGTTGGCTAAGTTTATTCTCACTTTTGATTTCAGAATGATTCAGAGGCACCCTGGAGATGCTCTAGCTAATTCTTGAACTTCCAGTCAGTGGAGGGAAATTGTGCTTGTAGTGTAAATGGAGACTGCTCTCTGAGAAGTGCTCTCCCACTTGCATTGCTGTGCTTCAGATCTAAGGCACAGCAGTGGGTGCTCTACTGTATTCTTCTAAACTTCCTGTCATAGTCTATATTTTGCCTAATAGGTTTTTGAGGGAGTGTATTGATTTCTCAATAGAATGACGGTGACCTTTATATACTGCTGTACATTATGTCACACTGCAGTAGTCCCCCTGAGTCCCTATAGAGCCAATCCCACAGCCAGATTGTGAACCGAGGACTACACATTTCAAAATCTTGAATATTTACTCCTAGTGTGTTGGAGGACTGGAGGGTAGGCCTCAGATATATAGCAGTTGAGTGGCCTTCTGCTACTTGCATTGTTCAAAAGTTCAATATCGCAGGCAGAAATCTGCTTCTTTGCTCTTCCCTGAGCCATGTGTGAGTGGGATGCTGCTGTGGGGACCTGAGAGGAGGCATGGGCAGGTTATGGAGGTGTAGGAGCCAAAATCTGCCCACTGAAGCAGTTTGTGGTTTGAGTTTCAAAACTGCTTCTGCCTATTCCCCTGCCAGTGCTGTTCTTATCCAAATCTTATCTATTGGAACAAGCTGCCCAGAGAGGTAGTGGAGTCTCCTTCTCTGGGGATTTTCAAAATTTTCAGAACCTACCTGGACGCTTTCCTATGTAACTTAATCCAAGGAATCTGCTTTAGCAGATGAACCAGGTGGTTTGATTTCCAGAGGTCCCTTTCAATCCCTACAACTCTATGATTCTCTGTAAAATATGCATACAACTCTGTAAAATATCAGCAAAAAGGATGATGCAGAAACCTTGGCTGCAAGAGAATAATGGCATTACCCTTGTGGGTGCTGGAGAATGGAGGAGCCAGCATGTACCCAGGTGATAGACCATCATCAAAGTCGCACCCTCTTCCAGTTTGCTCACTGAAGAGTGCTGAGAATGAGGATTTTCACACTACCACGTTGTGTTTGCTGTATCTGTAGACTGTAAGGGGAGGGCCTCTATGTCACTGATGAGATTAATCCAACAAAACCATCTTGGATTCCAGATTCTGCTGGATGTCATTGTGTGCTCAAATATCTGGTCATGGGAATTCATTTCCGTATGAAAACTGCATTCTCTCCCTTTTGGGATGGCCTTGGCGACAGGTTGATAAAACATCCAAATATACTTTCACATACTGTTCTTTGTTACGTGTTACTGAATGACATAACAAACACCCTGAAGGCTACTGCACACATATTTAGTGGTCTTAGCATAACTATCAATGTGAAAACAAATGCTCAGCATAACATATATGAAAGAAGTTTAGTGATAATGTCTATTATCATTATAATGACTGTATGTTTTAGCAAATATATCTATAGATACACAGATACATTTGCTAAAATAGATGGGAAGGAAATGAAAATCATACTGAACAAAGACATGAACAGTGAGACAGTCTGTCTTGATTGTATCAGAGAGTCTGTCTTGATTGTATCAGCTCTGCATTTCTTGCACATCAGCAGGTGCTTCATATGTATTGTTTCCTTCCAGAAATTAAATGAGAAGTGAAAATCCATGCTAATTTACCGGTAGTTATTGAGGGTTAAAAGTTTGGAATTGTCTTGGTTTTCACTAAATAAGAACTGTTGGCCCGTAGCTAATAGATGCTAAGTATGTTCGGGGTTTGGTATGGAAAACACTTGGACATTTGGTCAGTCACTAAATAAGTATATTAATTAAATTGTTTGATGATAAAAAGACAGTATTGATGCAAAAACATGTATAACTGCTTTTCAACTAACAAAATTTACCCTTTTTATCTCCACGGTGGGTCTGCCTGGAAATACTTGTCTATTTCCCAGTTTCTATGGCCTAGAGAAAGTCATTGTTCCTTTCCTTGCCTTACTGTGACAAACTCCATTTATTGGTATCACCATAGTTGAAGCTAGGAAGAAAATTATGAATGTATGGTCATTCTGCTATTGTGCAAAATACATGTTCTGATAATTATATGGATTATTTTTGAAATCCTACATCTATGGGAGAATTTTACTCTACTAATTTTGAGAGTAATTTAGGATAAAGAAAACACAGTCCAGGGCAGTGGTTTCCAGTTCTAGGCTGAGCTTAGCGCAAATGACCTGGGAATATCAAGGTCTGAATAACTGCTGACAAAACAACTGGATCTTCTGTTGAAGGGGAACTGGCAAAGTCTGGCATTTCTCAAGGCCAATTTTGTAACCTGACATTCTGCCAAAAAGGAGCTGCAAGTGATGAGGTTAAGGGCTCATTCAATGGCTGTGAAATCAGCATCAAACAAACAGCCACAGGGAGTGCCAGGCCATGTTCAATTTTTTGCCTGGAGTCCCCTAATATTTGGATTACTCTTGACAGACAGAGCAAAGGCTTCCATTAGCCTAGGCGAACAGGATGAGCAGAACAACTGACTGCAAAGCATGGGGAAAGTGATGCAGTGGCAGAAGATGCTGGTGGGCCTTAACTACCTTTAAAATATCTATTCTGTAATTTTCTTTTGTCTGAATACTTCTTCCTCTCATGAGGGAAACACAGTAAGGCATAGGCAAAGCCCTTTACTCAATGGAACAGAGTCAGCTAATTCAATCTGTCATATAATGATTAAAAATCTGACAACCACATAAAATAAGTTTTCCCTTTTGTCTACTGGCTTTGAGACTTTTGGGTTAAGGTAGTGAAATTATTCTACCTTTTGTAATGACTTAAAAAAAAAAAAACAACCAAACAATTATTCTAGCAGTTCAAGAAAGTTTCTTCTTCCACTTTTCCCGATGGTCAGATTAATTTGATCACATTTATTAATTTGAATCACATTTCATAAAAGGATGATATCAAGACCTCCATCCATAATTTATTTAACCAAAATTGCCTTCAGGTGGTGAGGTGTGTTTCAAGTTGCACATTTGTGATTGCCCTAAAAGTTCCTGTACTCTTTTCAGGAAGGAGACAATTTTTCACACACCTTCAGCTGTCCCAGTTGGACCAATGGGCATTGTTAAGAATGCTGATGTACAATTGGAATGAATCCCAAGGCAAGTAATGTGCTGTGGAGCAGCAAAATATGTTATTTTCAAGCAGAAAGGCACTGCTTTTTTATTGATAATGAAGCAGAATCTAGGCTGTGATTTCGCTGGGCAGACTCGGCACCCTTGACACAGTAGTGTAGAAGAAGATGAAGTCCTTTCAGCACAGCTGTGAAAGAATCTCTCCATGTATAGATAGATGTACTTAGACTAGCTTTCAGCAGAAAACGAGTTGTGGTGAAACTCATGGCTTGATACTGTTCTGTAGCAGAGACTTATGCGGTCATGGCTTGCTCAGTATGGGTCACTGGACTGAAGCAGTCTCAAGAGGATGGGAAGATTGATCTTGCAACATAAATACCACACAAAAGCTCGTGTGGGTTTTATCTGCTTTGTGCAGTGCTGTTGTCTCTGTAAGATCTGAAATGTAGCTAGTATGAGCTGCAGTGGATACTGGTGATGATTTCATACTGGTGATGGTTTCATACTGGTGACTGGCAATGATAATTTGCTGTACGTGTGTGGCTATTGAAATGGTGCTGATTATTGTTTGATAGAAACATTGCATCTTGTGTTCATATCTGTCCAGTTCCCTCCAGGGAAAACTGTTTCCTAGAGCAAGGAGGCAAAGCACGTGTTTATGTACATAGTGACTATCACGAGATTGACACCTAAGAGTCAGGTCAAGATACAGGTACAAACAAATTCACAAAAGAATTCCCAAAAGGATAAAGGAGGCAGAACAATAGTCCTACCGTATTCCATTTGGCTTTCAAAAACCAAAACTGAAAAGATGTGAAAATTGATTAAAAAGTCATGAGGTTATGTGGTTTTCTTGGTTCACTAAAATGAAAAGAAACTTGTCTTTCTGAGGACAAAAGGATAAGCAAAGAATGAGGCAACTTCGAGGTGAAAACTTTGTCTTTTTCTGTTAGTTGAACATCACTCTGGCTCATACATTCGAAAAATCCCAAATTTTGCTCGAACTCTGTGCATGCAAAAGAATATGCAAAGGACAGTGAGGAATAACACATGGATTGAGACAAGTAATCAAGTGTGTGCGTTTATTCTAGATCCATCTGTTCTGCCTAGCTACATACCTAAAACACATATCACTGCAGTAGCTTAGTGTCATGTCTTATCCCTGGCATGTTCATGTTTATATATTTCATTCCCGTGCAAAAACAAAACAAATGACAGTTTCTTTACATTCCACATATGTTGTATGCTATCTATTCATCTTGTTTTTTCTCTCTTACCTCTAAGATGTATTTCAAATCATCTTGACATCTCATCTATACACAAAACTAGAAAATTTCACCTTTCCACCTGTTTTATAACCCAGTGAAAGACATCCTTCCCTTCCTCCCTTCACCAGTGCATCTTTGCAAATTTCTCTCATGAAAGAAAGCATTTTTGCTCACACAAGCTGATTCTTTACTTCAGGAAGCTAGGATATTTGGAGGCAATTGTGAAGGGTAAAAGGTTAAAGTTAGATTTTTCTGTGACTGATCCTGCTATAAAGTTAATTTGCAGAATTATGTGACCAAGCCTGGAGAGGAAACTGGTTAAGAGGCAGCAGGAGGACTGAGAGACAGAGACCGATTTTACGGTCTAGCTAAGTGGGTTGAATGAGAGTCTTGGTTCAAGGGTAGAGGAGGGAGCAGACAGACTGCTGCCTGTGCATGACTCATATGAGGTTTGGTCCTACCTCCAGCCTCTGTTAGAACTGTGCTGGATCTGTGGTCTGCCATGCATTTTGTGAAGGCCACTGAAGTCTGTGGGGAATTGCAGGATGCTTTCAAATGAGCAGAACTGTGGCCTTCTCCAGCCACCTTCAAGTCAGATTTTGTATTCACTGATGGAAAGAGAAGCATTGCTGTCCTGAGATGTGAGGAGAGGGGCAGGATGTGAAATCAGTGCTAATTCCTACTTCTGCCTCTTGTCAGGCAGGTGAGAGATGAAATTGAAAGGATTTGCACAGGAAGCTGGAGAGATTGTACTTTTTTTTTTTTTTTTAAAAAAAAAAAAAGGAAAGAAAGAAAGAAAGAAAAATAAAGAGAAAGATTCAAGTTCAGAGTGTTTTGAAGTTTTGGGGTGCTCAAATTTCCCAGGGCATCTTATCGTTTCAGTGACCTATTACAGCATCTGATTTTCTCAGAGAGGAGAAAGGAAGAAGGTAGCTGAGCACTGGAGGAAAGCTAGTGCCTTTTCTGGTGTTTCACAGTCAGGAACAAGAAAGAGAAGTCTGTGGAGGCTTTTTTTCTTTTTTTTTCAAGTTATCACTGATGGGCATACAGGTCATTTCTAATTAAACCAAATTAACCTGACTAAGGTAGGAGATACTATAATAGAAACTAGGCTGTCATGGAGAGCTTTAATTTTTGAGGCCAACTACAAGTATCTCCAGTGATTCCGTATCTCTAACAGCCTCTTGAACAATTTAATGGAAGATGAGGCTTTGTATACAAGCACGCTGAAATGCCCTGACTTCATGGCCTGCCTCTGAGAGTGATCTTGCCCAGGCTGGGCTCCCAGGCCTGGTGCTTGACATGGGAAAATCCTGCTCCATAAGCCCCTTTCTGTTGTCTTCCCTGTTTGTGCGTTGTCACTGAGAAATGTGAGGCAAAACACAATCCCTTCTTTATTCAGTATGGGAATAGGAAGGCCACTTTTTAAATATTAATTCTTCTACAGTGTCCAGTGGAAGTAGCAGGAATCAGTAGCAGAGATCACTGCATTTCAGAAGTGAGTCTGAAAAATGCTACCCTCAAGGTATTTTGTATTTTTCAAGCATTTGTTGTTGTGTAAAATATTACTGATAGAAACTCTTATTAAGGTATAAAAAAAACCATAAAGACTAGCAATTTGCACCTCTTTAAAAATGAACAGTACTCTTGTTGTTTTGATATACAGCTCAATTATCAATTTGCATCTTTAAAGAGGTGTAACCTTTCTCTGTTAACTTGTTCTGCTCTCTTCTAGTTAGCTGGAAAGACACGGTTTTACTTTGCCTACTTCGTATTGTGCTTTCCTCTGCACAGTTAAATCCAAGCCAGTAACAAAAGCAGATTTTTAAAGAACTGGAGTGTGATTCAGCTTATTGTAGCCTAGGCTATCAGAGTTGACTGGTAATCTTGCCGAAGAGTAGCCCTCCAGGTTATTAAGGAAAAAAAAATTAGTTTCTGAGAATATATCAACAAAAATTTCTTCATGCTTGAACAGTCACATACCCATAACCTTATTTATTAAACTGGCTCCAGGGAACAGTACAACCTTCAGCTTGCTATCGTGCAACAAACTCTGCCTGTTGGCAGAGCAATCTTGACTGATAATTCCCATCTTCCAGCCTGCCTTACCCTATCTGCTCAAATTACCGCAGCTCTAGCACTCACGAAGGCACCTTCTACTACAAGGTCCATTTGTCAGAGGCCAGCCCACTTAGACTGACTTAGTCCTGGCATGACTGGGAGGCCTTGGAGTTATGGACTCCGCATATTTTTTGCAATGTAAATACCATAAACAGGGCCATGTTATTAAACATTTGCAAATAATTCCTCTAGCTGGAAGATGCTTGATATCTTTTATGACAATTTTTTAAACACTCAACTGTGCAACTGTAATCTTATCTTTATTTTCTTCCTATTTCACCTTCCACAACTACTGTGAATTTGTTATCTGACCGAACACTAGCCATGAACTACCATCATTTTAATTGTTTTTTCCTGCTCTCACAGGGATAGAGAGGCTTGAAAATTCGCTCAGCTCTACCTGGGCTTCCACAGAGACTAACAGGTGTACTGCAGGCTGCTAGGCACTCTGGCAAACCACACTTTAACATTATCAGGAAACTCATCTCTCGAGGAGTAGATGCTCTCTGGCATTAGGGGAAGAAAATAAAACTGAAGGTGACAGTCTGGCTTTTCACTACACAAACCAAGGTCATGGAGAATAATTCTTGATAAGTCTGGCCCAGATCTTGCTTAAATCAAAAGGATTTCAATGGCCTTTAGGCCCTGTTAGTAAAGGCAGTCTTCAGTTTTAAAGATGGCTTGTGTCTGAGTTGTTACCAGAAAGTACATGAAGTTTGGTTTCCATGCGTGGCAGAAATGGGAACGCAAAGAAAAGAAAATGCATTTGAAGTATTGATCATCTGCACTTCATGCTGAGGATTTTATTAGTTTCCAAATCATACAGGGAAGTCATACAAAGTAATATTCAGTAAGAGATATTCAATTGTCTTCAGCTGTATATGTACAATTGAAAAGTCTCAAACAATTGGACTTTAGCTCCTTTAAATGTAAAACCTTTAATGCAAACTGAACTACAGAAAGGTTGCTGAGTTCTTGTCAAATCTGCTAGCAATTGATTATTCAGGGAAAAGCACAGCACATCATCTATCAGCTCACTGCATGGGGGAATGATTAGTTTCTTTTGATCGTTGATTGGGGTATATTAGATCTCAAAATGAATCCACTCCTCTAGCTTTTAAAAAAGAGAACAGTCGCTCCTGACTGAACATTGGTATGTATAGGAAGTTCATAAATGTGAAATGCAGGGCTGCGGCACAAAAATATTTGAAAAACCAAAATCTTGGTCTTAGTCTCAGCTTGATTTATCTTTGTGCTGCAGGCAGGAGAGCTGTCCCCAGTGGCGATGTTCTTTAGTGGCTTACACAGACTCTGCACTGGTGAAAATGTTGTCCTTGAAATCACCAAGGAATATCTTTATTTCAATTTCAGCTTGAGGTTATCATTACAGTACATTTTAAAGATACATCTAATTCCCAGTTCATACATGGAAGTCATACAAATTATTGATTTTAGCCCAGATCATTAAGAATTTTAACACAGACAGTGGCTACTCAGATAAAAGAGGTTCTATTAAGAGCTTAACAAAGGTTAATTTTGTTATATAATTAACTCATCAGCTAATGAGCTAAAGACAACTTTATCATTTAATTGCTACATCTGGTAAAAAGTTCAAAGAGGAAAAACAACAGCTTTCAACATCTAAGTGCTTAGAGTAGTAGCCATGCTTATTCCTTCACCCCAAGGAAGGTTAAAATCCAGCCCTTCTTACAAATCCTTTCTCTTTGTGTGTCTCATTTATTTCTTCAACCTGCTTATGTGAACAATTTCTTCAGCCTGCCTTGCTGTAGCTGTTCTCATGAGTTGAGGGGTACTATTTAAAATGAAATCAAATGATGAATTTGTAATCAAACTTCTGAAAGCATTCAAACCAAAGGGATGAGTAGTGGTCCAGTGAAGGATGACAGTATTCACAGATGCTGGGTTCTGCACCTGGGATGGAGAAATGCCAGGCACAGATACAGACTGGAAAACAAGTGGTTAGGGAGTAGCTCTGCAGAAAGGGACCTGGGAGTGCTTGATCAACAATAGACTCAAAATGAGACAGCAGTGTGCCCTGGCAGCCAAGAGGGTAAACTGCATTTTGGGGTTCATTAAACACAGCACAGCTCGCTGGTCAAGAAGTGACCCTCCAAATATATTTAGTGTTGGTGCTGCTTCAGCTTGAATATTTTGTTTGTTCCCAGGCTCCACAATGTAAAAAGGATTTTCAAATACATGAATGCATCTAGAGGAAGGCAACAAAACTGATAAAAGGGTTGGAGGGCATGTCCAATGAGGAGAGGCTGAGGAAACTTGGGTTGTCTAATCATGAGAAGAGAAGGCTGAGAGGTGACCTTGTTGCTCCCTGCAGCTTCCTGAGCAGGGAGAATGGAGAGGGAGGTGCTGATCTCTGCTCCATCATAACTGATGATGGAATACAAGAGAATGGCACAAAGCTGCACCATAGGAGGTTCAGACTGGATATCAGGAAAAAATTATTTACCATAAGGGTGGTCAAAAACTGGAACAGTCTTCCTAGAGATGTGATTGATGCTCAAGCTCATCAGTGTTCAAAAGGCATTTGGACGATGTCCTTTAAAACATACTTTAAATTTGGCTAGCCCTGAAGTGCTCAGGCAGTCGGACTTTATGATCTCTGTAGGTTCCTTCCAACTGAACAGTTTTAATCTACTCATTCCCTGATCACCCTTCAGTCCCTGAGATTATTCAGTAGCTCCTGGAGGAGCTTGAAGAAAGGGGAAGAAACACTTCAGTCAGATAAGAGGAGCAATATCATTCTTGGTTGCTGTTAATGTCAATCTACCCGTGGACTAAAAATGAAATCCAGAAGTTTAGTTAATCCTTAACGCTAATGGACAAAAAGCTTAGTGGCACAAATGCTCAGCTGCCATAATTTGTACTGGGAAGTATAACAAATTCTGTCACCTGAGAATATGTCTCATTGTCTATGGTGGGACATTGTTTTGGGCCTTGAGCTTCCACCAAGCAGAAGAGTCATTGGCCTGGGTTCTTTGGTTTGAGTCACTTCGTTCTATTCATTTTCTGGATAGCTTATGTTGATTGAACCTGTAGTTGAATGTGTAGAAAAGAGTGACAATATGCAGCTCTTACTGTGTTTAACTGCTGAATGAGTGGCAACACTGAGAAAAATAAGCTGTGCTGTTCCTGCCACGCTGAATGAGGCAGAGTGAAGAAATTGGCAGTGCTTTGGCAGTAGATGGTATTAGACATGGCAAAGCAAGGAAGGAAAAAACTGGATGAGAGTGAAGTGGAAAACCCCAAAAACGTAAGAAATAGAGAAGGTCTGAGGCAGAGAGAGTAAGGAAGAGGCAGCTGAGGTATGCCTGCCCTCATGAAGGCTGAAAATTTAAAAGATGAATGGCAAGGCCACAGTTTTTGCTTAAGTTTGAAATTCAAGCAGAATATCTATCCTTATGCCTTACACCTCCGTGACATGATGAGAAACTTTCCTGCAAACAGGCACCCTGACAATGACAAACCAAATCCTCATTAAAACAAGGAAAGGTTAAGGGGAAAAAATAACCTATTTAAAATGAGGTAACTCAACAGTCTTTGAGCTGTAAATTGACAATAGGATTTATATAAATCCATAATTGTATCTCTTTTACCTGCAGTTAGGCTAGTTAATGATGAAAAAAGTATACAGTCTATCGTGAGGTTTTAATGAGGGTTCTTTTTGCGGAGTTAAAAAAATCCACCAAATTAAATTCTGCCAATTTACTCCATTGCAAATTGAGCGCCACCCTGTGCGCAAAAAAAACCCATCAAGTAGCTTAAATCAGTTACAGCTAAATGTGTAAGTCAGCGTGTGCTTTAGCCTCTAGTCATAAAGAATATATTAGATTTTAAAAATAAATGGCTTTCTGCTGAGTCTTCATTGCAATGGCTTTCTGACTTTTAATTAAATTTTCAGTACTTGTGGGTGCTTCTTCATGTACTTTGTCCACAGAATTCACAGCATCTCTATCATTGTGTGCCACGGATAACCAGACTGGATTATTGAGCTTGTTTGTTCCTTTGTTAATCACTAGTACAATACCTGGATTTTTTTTTTTCTCTTGTAAGGTAAGAGAAAAGCATTTATTCTACAATAATACTTCATAAAAATGAAGCAAGAATGCATAAACTGAACATGCTTAGCAGTAGCCAGTACCTCATTACATTTTGCTCATTACACACTTCTGGTCTCTTTCATCTGTGTTAAATGAATTTAATGTAAATTAGTAAGTACAGGTTTGCGTCATTTGGAAAGAAACTCATAAAGAAAAGGAGAAGCAGCAGGCATTGCTTGCCTCAGCAAGGAGCTCTGGTGCCTGCAGCTGTTGGAGGAGGCTGTGGCTGCTCATGAGGTACTGTGGGACAAACCCTCTGAAACTGGGTATTGCATCTCCCAAGGACAACACTAGTGCTGTGAGTGCTTGCTTCATACAGCTGTATGGGAGATACATACATTGGGAGCCAAGTATATCTCATATGTATATATCATATCTCATATCTCATATGGTCTCATATATCTCATATCAGTATATCTCATATCTCATATGGGAGATTCATACAGCTGCAATGGGAGAGGTATAAAGCCTGTTAACTGTTTTCTGCTTTTTCAGGAATCTTTGTGATTCCTGCTGCCAGCTCTGGGCTTTAGTTGGTTGGCCCGAAGAGCATGCCCCGCCACCTTGCCTGACCACAGGGCCAGTGTGCCAGCTCCTTCGCTCATATGAGGTAGCAGGGGTTGGTGCCCATCTTGCCAGGGAGCCCTCCATATGTGTAGGCTGCAGCTGCTGCCTCACTGCCCCAGGAGACCAGCTTTGGTGGCACATGGCCTCAAAGCACTAAAATGGTGTTCCTCACTTGGCTCGTGGGCTGCCTGCCTTCCTTTCCCATCCAATCCTGCTGTGTCTGCAGGCTTTGAGAAAAAAAAAAAATCTTCATTTGAAAGACATCAAAGTGTGCGATTTTGTCAGGGGCATGTGGGGTGAGGAGGTGGGCTAGGGATGGCCATTGGCAAGCTGGGCTTCATCACCTTCTGCCAGGATTTGTGGGGATGAGAGTAGGGGCTGTGCTGTCAGTGCTGCCTGCAGCCATGTTCCATAGCGGAGTGGCATGGATGACAGCCTGAATAGGACAATTGTCTTTGTGTCTGTGTGGCAGATTACACAATCATGGAAATGTGACAGGAAGATGCAAAGGTTTAGGAAATATTCTTAGGTTCCCCCCACCCATCAGCACTCATTGAGCCTAATAAAAATGAATGTGACCAGGCAGTGGTGGACCTATCATGCACCTAATTTCAAGTGTCTCATCACCAATTATCCCCACATGTATCTGTTCTTTCTACCTGATGGACAAAGATTGACTCTCAGACCTGGACTCCCTTCTTCCTTTCTCAGCACTGCTTGCAGCATGTCATTTTTCCATCTGTCTGCAGCTGCCTTTTTAAAGGCTACGGCCCAACTCACTGCACTGTTTGTCTGTTTTGTCTGCAGCCTACTGTTAATACTGGAGGTTAGTTTTCCTCCTTACATAGTTGTTTTATTACGGGAGAGCAGGGAGGCTCTTCCTGGAATTTGGTGTAAACCAATTTCACAGGGAGCTGGACTTGTACAAAGGAGACTTTAATGGGGATTTCAGAGGGGTGTTGGGGGTAGAGAGAATAATGGACACACTCTTTTTTAAGCATAGGAAAATTATGAATTGGTATTCTCCTTGCAGAATATTTCACATTAACCTCTTACAATATCTGCTGGAGCAGGCTGGAAAGTTACAATTATGGTGGGGGTGGGAGAGAGGAAATTTGGGATGTTTGTTAGTTTTTGCTTTGTGTCAAAATTAACAGTGCAATTTTATGAGAGGGAAAATAAAAAGAGCAGGCAGAACCAGCCCTTCTTTCTCTCTCTCCTATTTGTTATGTCTCTCCTATTTGGGAGTGGCCACACCTGGTTCAGTCAGTTCGTGGGCTCTTTCTGAACAAGTCTTAGGGTATGCAGTGTTTTGGTGTGGCTCTGTGTAACAAGAAGTGCTGGGGCAGAAAGGCTTTGCCCCACTCTGTCCTGGTAGGATGAGTGTTGGTCACAGGCCATGCGGGCATGAGAGCAGAGAAGTCAGGAAGCCTGTCTGCACGCATCTGTGCTGACATCTGTGGGGTTTTAATCTCTCCTCTTGTGGGTGTTCTGCAGAAAGGGCCCCACAGCATAGTTTCTGTAAAAGCTTTCCTTTTTGACTTCTTTGCAATGAAAGATGTTTTTTACCAAGAACTCGCAGTCCACTTCTGTCTGCTTGTTGCCATTCTGAACTACTGGCTGTTAGGTCCTACTCATATGGGGAAACAGAATTTTTTTATTGTTATTGTGTCACTCACTTGAGACTGGATTGGGTGACTTATGAGGAGGTGTTCAGGGAAAGTACCAGTAGAGAGGACAAAGAGCCAGCCCTATTTTCAGTTCTTGAAGAACAATTTGTGTGGTACGTATCAATGTATTCAAATGCTGCAAGCAAAGTTGCTAGATACCTTAAGCATTCTCCAGCAGTTCCATATGAGCTCTCATTTGTACAGATTCCTAAAAAACAAGCATTCTGACCTAAATCAGCACCAGCCCAGCAGTAAGGAGCTGGTCTTTTTATTCGGCAAGGTATCCTTCTTGTCAAAATGCATTTACATAGAGCCCTGCAGCCTATGCACTAATAGCACCTCCCCCTGCTTCTGCCTCCTAGTGGGCTGTCTGAAGGAGGCTATACATATGTATTAAGTTATTAAGCAGTGGTATGGGTTCTCACAAGTTCAAACGCAGAGCATGCTGTGCTTATGCTCAAACGTCTCCAGGAGGGCCTGGATTAATAGAAATGCAAATGGAGCATCTGCACAAGGCCATATGATTAGAGCCTTCCCCCTCACACCTCAAAGTCAAAAGCAGAAAAACACTGCATGTGAAATACAACCAAAAAACCTGGTGATATAATATGCAAAGTCTGTTACCAATTTCAACAGCAGTCAGCAAAACATTGAGCCTCACCCCACTTTAAGCACTGTTGCCCCTACCTTCTCAAAGGTAATTGTTTTAATCAGCATTGAATTACTTGGGTCTGCAGAGCCCATGGTGATGCTTGTCTTTGCCTGGGATTCCACTGAACTTCAACTCAGTCCCATTCAACAGGAGAGTGAGGGGTGCCAGCCTGAGCTGAAAAGATCTATTTTGTGTCAACTCACAGAGTTCTTCCTGTACTGGTAGGAGCTTTGAATACGGCACAGGTTAGTAAAATCAGTCATTAGTAAAACCAGCCAGGGCAAATGCACTCCGTTCAGTTCTGCTTTCAGACAAACCAGCATAGGCATGAGTCCCTGTGGATGTATTTCCTTTTACCTTACATCAGAATTGGACTTACTTGAGTCATTTCTTGCTGTCTGCAGGCTTTACATCATTCTGGAGACACTCATTCAACTGTTGTGTAAATTGGTGTGGCATTCTTTGATATTGGTTCCTGTTGTCAAGGATGTAGAATAACTAGGTGTCAGTGAAGTTATCAATAAGGTTTTTGGTCCCATCCAGGTCTGTGAGATATAATGAGAGAAGGGTTAGTTCCTGAGAGATAATGAATGAATGATTTGCAGGAAATATAGACTGGTGCCTGCTCATTCCCATACAATCAGGTGGATTTTTTTTGTCACTTCCTAGTGGTCCGTCTTCTCAGGTGGTAAAAATAAACTGTTGCAAGGTACTTCAGGCATCCTCTGGCCAGAGAATTCTGCAAAGGCTGTCTTACCACCAAAAACTGTGTTGGATAAAGTCTGCAGAGACAGAGGGTCAGGTGCTTTTTACCTGTTTACCAAGTCAATCCAGCCTTGAGAGGCCCAGCAAAAAGAGGTGATTGCCTTTATCCTCTACATGAAACCAACTTTCTTTGGGATGTGGATCTGCTCTCAACACGTTTCAGAAAGTACTTCCTCAAGCCTCACCCTTACAAGCCTGTACATTGTGGGTGTATTTATAGAAGCAAAATAGTCCCCTACATTTTTGTAAGTGCAGACACTGTAGAACCTGTTTTGCTTCTGTCCTATTATTATATCCACTTCACCAGGAAGCCATCTTTGAGTTGGTAAGGTCTCTTGGAATAGGAGCTCAGCTATGATTCTAAATCTAGATTGCTATTAGTGATCTGTCAGACTAAGAAATCAGATGGTGTTTTTTTCATACCTTGAGGGGGTTTTACTTAGTTTATCCTTGAAAATGGTTCCCCTTAAGGTACAGGCAATATATTCACCATTTACTGTTTTTCTGAATGAGAGAGCAAGATCTGGAGTTCTTCCATGCCCTAAAATAAGGCTCATGAGCAGCTGTTATTTCCTGTACAGTCATTCTAATCCATATATAAAGGATAAAAACACTTCTAGCTTATGACTTTCTATATGGGAGTGAGGAAACTAACCTGAACGTAATGCAACTTATGTTGTGAAGGACAGTCCCAAGTATCAATTTCTAATACCTTTCAGTTCATTATTAACCTTACAGAGCAGCTGGTGGTGATGCTCACTGCTTTGAGTAACTTTAGTAGTTAAGACACCTAAGACACTGAAGTTGTTTCTTCAGAAGCAACTGCATTGCTCTCTGACTTTTTCTACTTGTTATTGTAGTCTTGCATTCCGAGAACTCCCTTCATACATCTGCTGCAGCAATCATCTTCCTTTAGAAAATCTGGAGAATTTCCACCTCTTAGATTTGTAAGCATAAAAGCAAACTGAAAAAAAACCCAAAACCCTTAGAAGTATATGTTTTGGGGTTTTTTTGTTTGTTTGTTTGTTTGTTTGTTTTCCAAAAAGTAGGGGAAAATCTGTAGGTTTTTTTGCTGGCAGTTGAAAAGGAACTCTGTTTCTGAGGGAAGTAAAACCCTGAATATGTGAGAGCTACTCCAAAAGTAGTGCCTCATATTTTATAATGTCAGCCCATGATGTCAGAGGGAAATGATGGTAGTGTGGCAGCAGAGGTTGAACTTTCCTGACAGCATTCCATTACATGTTATTGCTGTGTGACAGATGGCAGCAGAGGGGCGGACAGAATGGCATCTGACATGGAAGTGCAGATGAATCAAAGGTATGTCATTGAATTCCTCCATGTGGAAAATATGGCAGCTATTGACATTCAACACTTGCTGAACACTTATGAAGACCAAACAGTGGGATAAGGCATAGCGAGGTGGTGGGTGGTGTGTTTCAGCAGTGAGGACAGCGACCTGAAATGCAAGTCAGGAACTTGCTCAGGGACATGATTTCATGAAGGGTTGTTAGAGTTAGGGTAGTATGGTTAGGTTGTGGTTGGACTTGATGGTCTTTAAGGTCTTTTCCAACTTGAGCAATTCTATGATTCTATGATTCTATGATTCTGTAAGTTACGTTCTGGATGGCCGTGCAGATTTTTATGAGTGTGGTATGCAGGCTCTTGTAAATGGTTGGCAAAAATACATTGCTAATTGTGGTGACTATGTTGAAAAAAAGTGTTCTGTAGCTGAGAATTTGTTTTATCAATTAGTGTTCTTCGTTGTTATTTTCATAGGGATTAATAGGAGGCATTACTTTTGGAGCAACCTATCTTTACACAGCATACCTGGAGATATTCAGTCCTGTCATCTTATTTAACATTCCTAGGACAAAGGAATGAGGAATCAGGAGTGATTCTTCTGTTCAGTGTCAGAACAAGGGAACTGTGAGCTGTAGCTCTGCTATGCTTTGTTAAGTGCCAGCATCCTTCTTTGCAGTCCACCAGTGGAACACCAGTGCAGCTGTATGCAGGCCATGACTATTTAAAGGTATCTCTGTATTTGTGTGTTAGTTAGTCATTTATTTATTTTGGTCAGAAGATATTATGTGGTGTTTGCAGATTGGTGAAGAAAGGAATAAAGGAAACAATCCTTTCAGATTAGATGGGAATAATCTGACTTCTGGTATAATGTGAGCAGGATGAGCATAAATCCAATGGGAGTAGAGTTCCATTCCTATCCAACCAGTTGCTGTAAGTCCACAGTAAAAAAAGCAATATCATTTTGGGAGCCTGATGTGTTTTGCTTGTGACTTCCATGATTGACTCAGAACAGAAGGAAGAATGCAGAAATATATGTACTATTTGAGATACAACATAAATATGCAGTAGTTAGAAAAAAGTAATATAACAAAGTACTTTTATTTGTTCGAGATGTGAATTTGTACTGAAAAAAAAAAAAAACAAACACAAAAAGCATTGCCATCAATTCAGTGTGGCCTAGAAGCTACTTTCATATCTAAAGCAGTTGTTTGCTATATATAATTTATTTTGACTTAAGTAATAACAAGTAGCTTCCTGTGTGAAACTTCGGTTATTCTGACACATTATAAGAGCTACAGCAATGAGCTAAAGCACTCAAATAATCTTCCAAACAGGAGCTCTGCCTTTCACCTATCTAGGGGAAATTTCTCTCTCCTATCGGTGGGGTGGAGCAGGATATTTACAAGTGCAGATATGACCAAGTAGCATAAGAACAGACTAACAGACTCCTGGTTCACTGGGGCCCTACACCAGGAGATGCAGATGGGATGCTCTTGGCCTGCTTCAGGGCAAAGCCAGCCAGGTACGTATAAATCACATTAAAATAGTTTAGTTCTCGTAGAGATGCTTTCAGCTCTGTGGCAACAACCAATGCTGAGGAAAATAGTTGTATTGGTAACTTCTGAAATTATTCCAGCTATGTCCAGTAGAGAAAGTCTCGGCTGCATCCTAGCCTGTATCTTGCTGCATCCTGCATCAGAATGTAGTCCCCCAAAATATTTAACTCCTGCTCATTGCAGTAATTGAGCCCTGGCACTTGAGAGGATGCTCTAGATTCCAATAAGACATTTGCATAGGGGGACATTGTTAGGACCTGATCCACCATTGTAAAAGCATCTGAGGTGCTGTGAAGCTGGGTGGCATGTCAGTACACAGCACTGCAAATGCATCATTGCTGGCAGTACTGTGAAATAAAGGGAGAGCCTGGCTGACTGTCAGATCTCACCTTGGCAGGGGGGTTGGACTCAATGATCTCTGGAGGTCCCTTCCAACCCCTACAGTTCTGTGATTCTGTGATTCTGGCTCTTCAGGATGGAAGTTAGATGTATAGCGGCTTTTGAGGTGCTCTCCAACACGTTTGATTGGGAATGTAGTAAACATCACTGAACAGAGTCCTTTGTTGCTGTTTTCATCAAATTGCTTCTCAGAGCAGCATAGCAGAGTAACTGTTGTTTAGGATAAGTGTACTGCAAAAAAAAAATATAACAAATTACTCTTTCAGGGAAGCTTATCAGTGGACAAGGTACACAAGATGTGGAGATGCATTAAAGAGAAAATAATCCAGCTGCCCAAGATGAGTCCAGAGTATATGGTGAAGAAGAACACTTGCTTGGCTGTGAATACCATTTGAAGGTGACTTTTTTTTCATAAAATAAACAGGATCTTCTCTGTCATAGCCTGGGTGGTATCTCCCTGTGCAACGATTCAAAGGTACATCCTACTTTTTAATTCAAATGCATGATGTGTGTTCAGGCTGTTCTGACTCACAGCCATGGCTGCACGGTTGGTGCTGGAGTAAGAAGGACCCAGTCATAGTGCAAAGGTGAGGTACACTTGGAGTGTAGCTACTGGATGACACAGTGTTCCCCACAACAGTCATGGCTGGGGCCTTCCCTGCTTTGCACTTAATTGGTATGTAAGAAATTAAGCATCTTCTTGCCAGATCAGAGCCATGATGGATTATGAAGCTTTACACAGTCCTCTAGAAGTATTGGCTTCAGCTCCAGGAAGGGATGAGAGATTAAATGGCTTATTCAAACGGTTACAGCAGGCTTCAGGTGAAATGGGAGTAAAATCATCCAATTCCTTTCCTTCCTTGCCTTTTTGCTCCTGACATTTAACATTATATCCTTGTGTTATTTTCTCTCTTGTATCTATCATCCTGTTGTTGTTTTTCTGGTTTTTACAATTTGGTGGCACTACACGGGAGATGAAGTTGAACATTAGCCTGTAAAAACTGAGGATGATGTGAAGCAGGTTTTCACAAAATCAGTTTTATTTCAGTGACAACTTATAGGACAGATTAAGGAGAAGCAAAAATGGCTTCACATCAGAAATTCATGGATACATGTTCTGCTAAAAGATAGCTGTCTTTACATAGTAACTTTCTGACTTCTGTATTTATGGTGCTTCCCCTTGAGTGTGCTTTTGAAGGCCACAAGGATGAGTTTTATTTACAGCGAAGGCATTCTCTTCAGTAGCAGTCACCTAATACCAGAAAGGCCAGCTTTAGTTTTCTAGGGATCCACTGAGCTGAGTCAGTGGGATCCTGTGGACTGTACTGTATGTCAGTACTTCAAAATCACTTCAGTTGCCAGCTGGGAGTCTCCCAGCCATTGCTGTGCCTCTGCTCTCCAAAGCGTCACGAGAAATAGAGATCTCTGTGTGTTTGGCTTCCCTTTGAAATGTTACAAGAAGACACTTTTTTGCTGTGTTTTAGCATATTGTAAGAGCATACACCCAAGGGACTCCCAGATGTGAAGAAAAGGCAGCTGTTGTTTAGGGTGACTTTTTAAAAATATATATTCTGTTTTCAAAGTCCACCTCATTTTATTGCTCTTATGCTTCCAGTTGCCCCACACAAATTAAGCTTAGATACATGTATTTTTTTGACTACTAAACTGCAAGGATAAAATTATTTTATGAATGGCATTGTTGTTGGTTTGCTTGCTGGCTGCTCTTTATTCTTTTTTGTCCTTTCAGTATCTTTCCCCTCAAAGCAGATTAGTAAACAACCAAATAGTGGCCCCAGCAGAAATGTCCATCTAAATGCAAATGCTGATCAGAAGCTGACACTATGATTTTATACCTGGAGGAGGCATAGGAGAAAAGAATCAGAATTGTGGCTGCCTGGAAAACAAGCCTAAAGACTTCTGGTGGTAGCCCCCACCTCCCAGAAGCTCAGTCATTTTAGGTAATACCACGCAGAAAACTGAACTGCTGTAACGGTAAAGTGAATCACTGCAGTGATACATTAGATGTCCAGAAGGAATTGGGAAGGACAGGATTAGACCTGCAGATATCCTTCTGCCTGGGCTAAATCTCCAGTACATCGTCTTGCAAGCTCTAAGAATGGAAGGAGGCCAAGATATCCCTTCCCTAAAAAATGACACCGAGCTACGATGTGAATTTAAGACAATATGTTTTAGCACGGAAACATGACACTGGTCATCAGGAGACCACACAAAGGAGTCATTTTGCCTACAATTAGGACGCATACCTAAAATGTGATGCATACACCTAAGCTTGTTTTGCCATTCTCCTGCTGAGCCCATGGAGAAACATAGGTACTTTAAAGTGTGATTTATCTCCTTAGGAAGATGTCTGAAATAATGAAAACTGTTTACATCTACCAGGTGTCTATAAAGGGAATTGAGGATGGCCAGTTTAAATTCAGACTGGATGCACATCTGTGAGAGGAACCTCAGCACTATTTTCCCCTCAGATGCGGCCAGTGTCATGGATCATGGTTCTGCGAAAACCCTTGTATTTTCCTGTGCTTCCTGTTTTTTTATGTGACAGAATTTCTCTCTCAACGTCTGAAATTCCTAATTTCTGTTGCAGCTGTGTAATTGTTGTTATAGTAAAAACAATGCAGTAAAAAATATTTCAGCTAACATGATTAAACTGAGCTTCCCGTGAGAAACTCATCACTTCACTCTTTGTCAATCAAAAAGAAGAACAGCATGGTTTTTCAGTAGGTTTAGGATCCGTTCACAAGGGAGTCCTCTGGGTAGCAGAAAATAAATAAATAAATAAATATGTTTAAGATGGTATGTTAAAAATAAATATGTTTAAGATGGTATGTTATGTCTGTGGACCAGTAATGGCATTGGAAGCGCTTGTGAAAATTATCTTGGACTTTTAGAGACATAACTAGTTTCAGATGATTGAATATATGATGCAGGTGCTACAAAGCAATGGATTCTGTGATAGGCTAAGTTTCCAGAAACAACCGTCTTAAACCTGTGAAGGGCTCAGGAACATGCTAGGTGTTTAGCATGTTTGATATCTAGACTGGCTATTTATAGACTTGATACATGTAGACATGGGGGCCCCTGCATTTGAGAACCTGGCTTACGTCTTTAAATATGCAGTTTTATACTTGGATTTTCTTCCTCTCTGGATTGTTTCTATTTTTCCTCTTCCCTTTGTCCATTTCCTTTTTTGTCCCTCATGTTATTCTGCACGATTTTATCCCATTCAGTTTCACTTTCCCAGCTTACTCTGACGATATCCAGGGTCTGGCTGGCTCTTGTGGGCAGTCTCATCCCTTAACAGGGCTGCAGCTGACCTTAGTGAGCAATGGTCTGTTGCCTGAACTAACTGAAATACAAGAGTTCACTGTGTATGCTAGATATTCTTAGTCTGAAGAGACCTTCTAGTACCTCTGGGGCTTCCTTTCTAGATTCTATATTAAGATGCAGAAGATATAGCTGAAATTTCAAATTCCAGGAAGCTTCAGAGTTACTTATCCCAGACTTTGGAGATACATGAGCAGTTTGAGTGAATGAGCCCTAGATCCCAGTTAATATTAGCACCAACTAATAGCAGTGAGAAAGGAAAAATAATTTCTGACTCTGACTGTAACCAAAGGACTTGTCTTGAATTCTGTTCCAGTGCATTCTGCTGTGGACACTAGATGTATGTTTTGGTGTGATGCAGGAACTTTCTAAACTGAATTTCCATAGAGAAATAAGAGTTACTAATATGTTGCTCAAAGTTGAAAATTAAACAATATTGCACTTCATAAATAGAGTGTTAATGGTAAACAATGAAACAATCAATTTCTCCTTGTTAAATAACAGCACAAGCTGAAAAATTAACCAGTTTGTTTCACACAGTTGGATTAATGGAGAACCAAGTGAGACTTAACTTCCTCTCACCAGTGAATAATGGTCTAGAGAAGCAGTGCTAATCAAGGCAGCATTGGTGGTAGTAAACAAGTCAATCCTGTATTTATTAGAGCACTGGAACATGCATAATACATTGAGCTCTAGTTATCAGTTGAAAGTTGCACAAGGCTGGCAAAATAGTCTGTTGTATCTCTACTGGAAGAAGATTGTTTCTGTGACAGGAAATCCATATGTCTGGGAGGAGAGGCTTTAATTTAGCAGAAGGTGAGAAGAGTGCCACGTGTGGAGCGAGTGGCTTGCTCTTGACTTAGCTGCCATTCAATAATTACTCTACATGGATCACTAATACAGCAAAAGATACTGCCAATCATTCAACATTCTGCCTTTGTAAGCTTCTTAATGCTGCTTAGTTCTGACTAAAAGTTGAGAAAAAAGCAAGGATAGTATTTTAAAAATGCAAAAAGAAAAAATACTATACAAGGTAGGTCAGATTTTCTTTCCACGGAATGTGCAACTTTTCCCATGCTTCTGAAGTGTGTTTGTTGGAGTACAATTCAACATAATGACTTGTTGCAATGCTGCAAAGATGTGGATTAGATAACAGCATGGCAGGTTGGACTTAGGGAAGCCTGTGCTTTAGTCTTTGCTCTATGTTTTCGACCTGCTGGATGACACTCTTGTGCCGTTTCATCACCCGCCTACAAGATAGGGAAGATGATAGTGACTATTGTAAGGGGCTTAGAAAGTGAAAAAGTGCCATGTGGAAGATCAGTAAGGAGTGTTAATTTTCTTCTTTCTACTTGAAATATATTAATTTTGAGCTCACTGGCTCTAGCAGAAATAGCCACAATGATCACATTGGTGGGAATTTCTTCTCATCAGGGTGAAGTTTTCACTTTTCTGCATTAGCTGACCATTTATCTGTACTTGCCTGATTATGCTGCCACTGAGCAAATTTTATCTGTTCCTAATTTCATAAAGAATAGATTTAGTACTGGGACAGTTGGAAGATGGTCAGGTAGACCAGCTAAGCATATTGGAAAGTAAATGCTATTCAATAAGCTTCAATTTATGCTCATAAAACTAGTTAAATCTTCTGAACAGTCACTTGTCTTCCCTGAGGAGTTCCTGATTTTGTCTTTGTTAAAATTCAGGCAACAGTCTTTATAGTAATGTGATTTTTTGTAACTAATTCTTCCTCATGCTAAGTGCAGACCTTGATCTTAGCCGAAGTCAAATGGAAGATATTTTCAGTTTAAGAACAGCTCCATTTTCTGTAGCTAGTGGTATCACCATTCCTTTTCTAACCTCACATCATGACACACAAGAAATGTGATTCTGCAGAACTGCAGATTCTGGAGAAGATAATGAAAATTCATAAAGAATTGATAAAAAGAAGAGGAAGTATGAAGGATATTCCTGAAGAAGCTGTATCAGTAGGGGAGTTTCTATTACAGGTAACTGGAGTAAGTCCCTCAGGAGTCTTCTGTTTTCATCTATTTATTAAACAACTAAGAGAGTAAGACAAACTATAAATTAATTATACTTGCCAGTGACATAAAGTCAAAGCAGTGGTGAACATAGATAATGCGATTCATAGACAACAGGGGGCCAAATTTTCTCCTTGCTTACACCTGTTCACTCTCACTGAAGTCAATGGGATTGGACAGGTGTAACTGAGGAGAGAATGTAGCCTCAGGCCTTTCTGGAAAGGGTTGGAGAGCTGGTAAAGATGTTTAATGTTAATAAATATAAGTCTTACCCATTAGCTTGAGATGCACAGAAGACAAAGAACAACGTGGGCAGAGATGAGGTGCACAAGATGTAGTATGGCTACTTTGCACGCAGGAGCTCTGATGATTTCAGGGCTTGCTGTGGGAGCCCAATCCAAAGCCAGGCAGCTTTGGTGGTGGACCCAGGAGGTTGTGCTGATGAACGATTTTGAGCGTTTTGTTCCGTGTAAACAACCTGCAATTGCAGCACAGCGTATGACTGTCATGTTCTTTATTGGTGACTTACATATATAGCAGCACTAACTACCTCTTATCAATTAAGAGTTTTGTCTCATAAACAGATAAGTGCCAGAACTTCTCAGCCCTGTAGTTCTCTCGCTCAAACTGTTCATCAGACTCTTGTTTGAAAAAAGGTATCCACAGCCATTCACAATCTAAATCTCAGGTTACCAAGGTAACAAGCAGGTTAATCAGCTCCACCACGCTTTCCTTAATTGAGGGAGAGCACTTCATTCTCCACTTCAGTCAGCCACGTACAATAGCCTTTTTTAGTTGGCTCTCATAGACTGGTTTCGATCCACTTGACTCTGAAACAGTCCACCTCTTCAACTATAGTGTACAGTACTGTACACTAACAACAAACGTGATTGAATTGCTGAATTACATAATGTGCTTTCCAACTGTCTTGTGCCACAATGTTCATACATAATTTATATTGGAATTGCATTAGGTTGTGTCCTTTGCATGAGATTGGCTGTGTTGTGGCATATGTATGGCTGTGGACCTGTGATGGAGGTAGGACAGAGTTGGTGTGTGCTAGCATGGATCTGGGAGAATGGCCCATAGTTGAAATGGTGCAAGGGTGCACAGGGGTTGGACAGCTTTTCCTTGACTTTGCCAAAGCCTGCCTGTGTGCCAGAGCTAAGTTTCCCATCCCACTTACCTTACTTTCCCATCTGTAAATGGGATGTTTATTTCCTGAAGATGTACCGCTGATTTAGATTCAAATTCTTATCATGTGTGATGTGCTCCAAGGCAATTTGTGCCTATTTCTCATTTTTTTCTGGCACCCTTCACCTCTCAAAATTTAAAAGAAAGAAAGCGCAAGTTATATTAAGTGCTTTCAGCAAGCACTTAGAGCCTAGTGGCAGTCCCTCCCACCACCACCATCTTAAAGCTCACAGAATGTTTGATACAGAGAATTTAAGTGACTGGACATTCTGCTTAAGCAGGGAAGCATTTAGCTGCAACTGAAATGCAGCTACCTCTGCTTTGTAGTACATATTTATCATGCACAGAAAGAGTGTCCAGCAATTATAGACAGAAACTAAACTGCTCATAGCAATTTGCAGGAGGATTCAAGTGGGAAGAATGAATTAGAGTTGCAGTATTAATACAAATGATACAGCTTGTGGCAGGGAGCCTATATTTATAATACATGCGTATGAAGCCTCCAGTTTTATGACTGTCTCATGAGATGGGAGCCATAACAGTACAATGCCCTCTAATGCCAGGATGGAAAGTAAAGCAGGTAGCAAAACTTTGCCCTAGTTCCTGAGTGCAAGATTTCCGATGACCTCCTCGCTGGCCACCACTGTAACCCTGAAACCACCTAATGCCATGCAAGTACTCCTTAATTTGAAAAAAAAAGAAAAGAAAAAAAGCAGACATACAGGGAATTTAAAACTAGCACATTCTTTTGATGTTTGTCACTGTAAACACAAAAGGTTGATTTGTGATGAGAACAGGCTTCAGATTTGCACCAGTATGGGACTTCTAAATGCCTGCTACTAGCAGCGCCTTTTTATTTATTGTGGTGTGTGCCTCTCTTTAAGTTTGGGAATCATCAAATAGGGTAGACTCAGCCTTTGTAATGCAACCCTCTAGGAACAATTTTATTCAGTCAAAGTAATACTGAGACCTTGGAGAGGAGATTGTATCTAAAAAGCGTATTTTTTTTAAGGGAAGCCCTCGCACCAACCTTCTATTCTGTATTATCATTAACAATTTCTGCTAACCCAAGAAGATACAGTGCTTTCTACAGTGCAAGCCAAAGCTCACTCAGCTATGTTAGAAGCAGATTTTTGAATCCCTTAGTTCCTCAAGTCTTTAATACTGCCCGTAAATCTTGACAAAATTACTTTTTCAGGCTTCAAACAAGGCTTTTTTATGAACTTTTCCAACTGTCACCTTGAGAAATATCTAAATGACCCAAGAACTACTTAGATTTTCTGCACTGTGTAAACCAAAATTTCACAACTGCCTATAATTTGAAATATTGTACCCCTACCTCTCGGAAAACAACAGCAACAAAAGTACACCAAGACCCTCACACAGTAATGTTTGCTTTTTCCTACTGATTGCATATCGCATAAACCCAGCTCTCGTTTCTGGGATTACAAATAGCCAAGACAAAAATCTGTTACTCTGTAGAGGAAATTCTTAAAGATTAAAAGTAGCAACTACTGTACAAATGAGAAAATTTACATCTCGCTTACCAATAAGAAATTTTACATAGAACTTCAGGCGGTGAGGAGAGGGAAAGAGCAGGGACTGCCCACTGTCAAAAAGCTCCACTGCGCTTATGCCCATGCTTCTGGCTAAGAAGGAAAAAAAAGCATTCAGAATGTCAAAACCCCTTTCAGCTTATCAGTATTAAGAGAATGTTATTATCATTGTTATTTTCATAGTGAAATTAGTTGAGATGCTAAATAGAGATGCAAAATGGCAATCAAGAAAATTATGGTGGTAGTTCAAAGAGAAATGAAAACGTGTGGACAGTCAAAATCAGATGAGTGGGATGTGTAAGAGTAGGGCCAATAGTATGAAGATGGTTGCACTGAGCAAATCACTGGCAGAGAAAGTGGTCCAAAGGGATGTGTTTTTCTGTTTTCTCTCTGGTAGTGCCATGATGGTCATATTAAAAATGCTTATCAGATTTTAGTCACTTCAGAATCTTTTTTTTTTATTCCTGTGTACTCAAAAAGCATGTACTTCTTTTCACTTTGAAGAAAACATTGTTTCTATTGACTGTATTGACATTACTGACTTCCAAACTTAAAAACATTTAGAAAAAAAAAAAAGTGTTTGGTGGTGAAACACCCCCAGTTTATTTACAATTAAGGAAAATTCTAAAGGAATGTACATGATAAGCTCACTACAGAGGACAGGAACAAATCCTAGCCAAAATATTCAGAAATTAACCCCAGAAAGCTCTCTGTAGAAAGCAGCTGAAAGTATTTATTCCTTGCTAATTCAGAAATTTGTTCTTCTCTTTTTTATATGTCCATTTGGAAGTTCCTTTTGTATCCTTTAATGTACTTCTGCAGTGTTTCTGTCTTCACAAGGTTCTAATTGGAGGAGAAAAAGAAATAAAGCACAAACAGGAAAGCCAGGTAAGTTGGAAATTTTCATAAAATAAAAAATATGATATTTTATACCTTGTTGATATAAACCAAAAATACAATAATGAGTATCAGTGGGATGTGAGATTAATCCCACTTGTGAGAAACATCCCCATAACTCATCTGTGACTAAGGCAGTCTTGAATTATGAGATCTGCTGTTCACTCGTGGGATAAATTACACACTCCTCAGATAACCATTATGTATCTGGAAACGTCTGTATCATTCACAGCTCTGGGCAACAGCAAGAAGCTGTGCTTTCCTATTGCTTTAGCCAAGTGTGCTCTTCAAACATTTATTGTGCAGTGCTTATTGCAGGGGATAAATAATGCATACGAGGGAACAAAATTTACATTAGAAGTTGATTAAACTGCTTAACAGTTTTTAGCCACTCTTTAAACAAGGATTTTTTTTAACCAGATTTAATCTATGTGATGTTTCATGCCCAAAGAACCGGTATTTAATCTCTGTTTAACTGAAATTTAGTTAGCAATGTTGACACCTCTGCATTTTAACACTGGGATTTCTTTGTGGGACACAATCCCTTTCACTCAACTTAATATCCCATCTTGGTCTCTAAGGAAAAATAATTGAGTTTAGGCTAGTTTTAAATAGCGATAAGGACAGGGAACACAGATGGGTATTTCATTGATTAACACTAACACTGGCCTAAGGCCTTGGTGTCAGGCATTAGATTAGGACATTACGAAGAGAATGACAGAGTTTTGGCACTTTATTCCTCCTCAATAACATTCTTTCACATATTAAGTTTATCCCACCCTAGGTAGCTACTTTATCATGCAGAAGCCCTTAATCCACTGATGTGACTCTATCTGCTTTCACTTTGATGCTGCCTCTGTTTACAAGAGTAATGCAGCCTGTGTAAGACAAAGTACTCGTGACAAGAACAACTGAATAAGGCTTTTAGATGCACAGAGCTCTGACCTAAAAAAAAAAGAAAAAACCTTCAATAAACTTCAAAATACTCCAAACCAAAAGAGAGAGGGAAAAAATCAACAAAAACTGGAGGCTTTTTGAAATGAAGTTATGTTGTTTGCATCACGAAGAAACAGACGTGAGTTTTTCATCAAGAAGATTCAACTTTACTGATCTTCTTGTACTGCACTTTATCTTTTCTTCACCTTTGACCTTCCTTTCAGTGTCTCCTCAAGGCATCATGAACGTAAGCCTTGTGGTGTTCTTTTAGAAGTAGGATTGCTGCTATCCCCTCTGGTGAATTTAAGCAGCTGTTGGAGTCAGTGACAAGGTTGGCTGCAGATTTGGTATACTGGCTGGGAAAGAGATTATGGGTCAGTCCCCAGTGCTGGGAGACAAAAGATTCAAGCGGTTCAGGATTTTTTGGATATCCGAAAAAGATTTCATGAAATTTGTAAAGATCTAACAGTGTATTGCAGGTTTCATGTGGTCTAAACAGCTTATAGCAAGTAAAACGCTAGGTAGCCAGTAAGTGGTGTTTTCACAGCAATGCTGTTTTTCAGAAATGTGTAAGAGCTAGTGCAATATAACTCCTCAAAATTACCTTGTAGAGGAAAGAAAGTGGTGTCTCTTAGCACTCATGGTGATTGTTTTCTTTTAGGTGAACTTTTAATAGTATGAAACTCAAACTAGAATATTTGTATATTTATCAAAGAAAACTCGAGTTGCTGGTGAAGTTTTTTGTCTCTAGTTGATACAAGATTTTAAAGAACAGCTACTACAAGCAGCATTTTGGATATTTTTTTAAAAGCTCACTTCAAGAAACAGTAGGAAATTTACTTTTTATTTTTTCAAAATCAAGGGAAAATTCTGGAAACTTCTTAAAGACAGTAGGAGTTATGGGCAAGGAGCCAAAGGTTCTGACCTTCCTGGTTTGTGCTTAATGATGGCTTTCCTCCTGCAAACAGACTTACTTGGTTTTGTTTGGACTGTCACTGTACCAGGATCATGGCTGAGGTAGGAAGGGAAATTACCTTTTTTCATGGCTTCAGACAGTTGACAAGAATGCTTATTCTGTTGGTCTTTTGTAAATGCCAGCAACACAGAATTTTTTTTTTTTTGTTTGTTTTTTTGTTTTTTTTTTTTGTTTTTTTAATATGTCCTATTAAGATTGTTCAAATTATCGACATGACACAGCGGCAATCTTGATTTGTTTCTGTTTAAAATAACTGAAAACCTGGCCTATGGCATTCAGACAGATATACACGTTATTCTCCTAAGGAGGTGCAGGCTATAAGTGTCTCCACATATGCCCATGGAATTATATAAGAATCAACAGACAGGTACTATCTGATGGGTGGGCTTTTTTTTTACCTGCTAACACACTGAGATTATTTCCTTTTAGAAGAAAGAGTGAGAATTTATCACGTGACTTTTCCGCCCCTTTAATTTTATATGGTTGTTCCTTTCATTATTATAGTTAGGACAGTGTGAAAAGCCTGTTGTTCAATTTTCATCACAAATTATGTAAATTCTGTTTGAATTCCCCAGCCAAAGCCCTTGCTGGAATCATCTCTTTGGAACGCTGTATTTTTATAATAATAACAACCGTAGTGATTTGAGTTTATAGAAAATGCTAAAGTGGTTTCCAGTTCTACTTTCCGGATCACAAACGTTTTCTTGTACTTCAGCTTCAAAATGTAAAAAGAGGTGCTTGTTTTCTAACTTTCTTCAGTGACAGCTTCACTGCAGTCTAGTCTGCGGTGGCAGTTCTTAGTGCAGTTCCCTTTTCAAAGAGTTACTAAATTTCTTTGTAAAATGAGATGTTACTGGCAGTGAATATGAAGCCTATGAAAATGAAGGCTCACAGGACTGAGATTGAGCCTGACAAAGTGTATCTGGATACTGGAAAACCTCTTCATTTTATTTCAACCCAGCAGCCTAAGTAAAATTTTCTGTAGATGTGTTCTTGGCAACCTCTCTAAGCAAGAAGAACGTATAACCACAAATTATGGCTTTGTTTGTGAGGCATGGATGGGGACTGCCAGCAGACAGCACCTGTGTGTCCACTTGCTATTTAAAGAGAAATTCAGCTCTGGTGTCTGGAGATGAAAGGTAAACACAAACATCCTATGAGCTGCGTATGCTCTCAATAGATGCGGAATTTCCATTGGTTTTCTGGGCCTTAAGAACGTGCAAGGTCTTAAAAGTTCAAAGGACAGTATTTTTTAAAACAAAACAAAACAAAACAAAACAGTAAGCTATACTCGTTACTGCAGGACAGTGATATGAATTTAGCTAATCGTTTGTTCCCACAGATGGGTTTTAAAGAAGTCTCTTTCTAGCATTTATTTTGCAGATCACTTCTCTGTAAAGTAGTTGGAAACTAAGTTGTTTGGAGGAGAGCTGGCTGGAGCTGTGAGGCTTTGGAGTTCTTTATGTGCAGTGATGAAGAAGCTAGTCTAAGATTTAAGAACATGGTGTTATTTCAGATCAGGAACACAGATTTTCTCCATAGTATTTACCCTTTGGTGCAGGACATCCTGACAGATAAGGTTTTAAATCTTCATGTCTTTAGTTTTTTGTTTGAAAAGAGATTATGCCTTTGCAGAAAAATGTAGAACAACATTTCCTTGAGACTTCTTGTCAGTGTATGAGTTTAATGCACATCTGAGACATTGGCAGCACTATAATAAGCCACAGTGGTAGTTACCATCTGTCATGTTGCCAGACTTTCTCAAGGCACATTCGTCTTTCATGGGTAGGGGAGAGTATGTCGATGTGCATGGAAATAGAAAAGCTATGCTTCTAGCATATCCTGACCACATAACTGTAATTGTTTCTTGTGGACAGACTGTACAGGAGTTCAGCTCCATCTATCCAAGGTCATGCAGAGAATGTCAATGCAGAGGTCTGGTCACTACAGCGCAGTTTGCCTTCAGAGCAACTCCAGCTGTAATCTCCTCATCACCACCAAAATATCACTGTTGTCTGATTCATTGGGCAGTTGGTAACCTTCCAGCACACTCAAAAGTGGCAGGAGATAAAGATGAGCCTCAGCAGATCTGGGAATAGTACGGACAGGCCAAAGCCTCCTGTGGACATTGGCCTGCTGTGCTGTGGCCCCTAATCCTGGGCAGGGGCCAAAGCAGGTGGTAAGCCTCAAAAACAAGCACTTTATTTGTGAAATGCTCTTGTGTGTTTTCTACCTTCAAGAGAAATAGAAATATGGTATACACATGCCTGGAGGCCGGGGCACCAACATGGCAAGCCCCAGTGGGAAAATGGGGCAGGGAAGTAACGTACCTGGGCAGGAAACACCCATGCTTAATTAGATAAAATCTGCATGCAGAAAATAAGTGACAATAAGTATTAATGCTAAAACATCACAATAGTCTATTGTTTTCACTTTTTAATTGTTTCACTGCTTCTGGAGATAAATAATAATAGCATCTAATAACAAGTGTTGGATCAGGTCTGTGCTACTCAGAGGCAATTCCCGTGTAGTTAGGTCGGGTACAATTCTCATTTTTGCCGGTAACTCTCAAGCATCTGTCTTTATTCTCAAAAACTGGGACGATCACTTTAGGGTAAAATTGCAGCCCAAGTGTTTATTGTGCACAGATTGCCAAAAAGATGTCTCCAACATGTTGCATTTTTCTTGATAAAATAGGACTATGCATGGGTGGATTTAATCTTAAATGCTGACTTTTATCTGAATTATACCACCTCCTATGATAACTGTGCACATGAACATAATCTAAACAATAATATGATTGCAGTCTAAATAAAACCCAGAGTCTTTAGGGCCTAACTCAGAAGTAAAACTCTTAGAAATCTTGTCTAATGTGTTGTTTATGCTGCCTGCCCCCATTCTTTGAGAAATGCAGGCTAGCCAAAAGTTTTTGATCCTTCTGCTATTAACAGATGGTATATGTAGCTAAGGATAAGCTGGGACTATCACTTAGGCCACAAGCAAAGGGGTGAGGGATGCTCCCCTGTGGGTACCCTTAAAAGGCCATAAGCTTGAGTAGCAAAAATGAAAAGATCCAGTGCTGGTGTTAATTACGCAGAAACCACACAGAAAGTGCTCGCTGTCACAGAGTTGAGAGGTTGTGCATCCCTTCCACAGATAAAAGGCATGGTATGAAAACATTTTGCAGCGGACAATGAAGCAAAGATTAGCATAATCTTTTGCAGTATCCTCAGTAAGCTATCCATGAGTGAGCTGCTTTTTTCTCATTCCTTTTGCTCTAATGTCTGGATTTAAGGAATGGCAATGTAAGAATAGGCTTTGTCCTTGAAGCCTGACAGTTGTGTTTTCCCGCCTTCGATGTGATCATCCTTGTTGCTGGTGTACTGCTCTTCTGGTCGTCAGACAATGGGAGGAAAATGAAGTGTCAGTCCATTGACAGAACCTTATCCCGGCTATGTTTTTTCTTAATCCAGACTCATCAGTGCTCTCACACTCCCCGTATTTCCTCATTTCTTCTAAATCAATAGGGCAAAATCTTTTCTGTAATTGTTTGAGATGAAAGTAAACGCAAATACAACACACACAAAAAAAATCCTAAAAATAGCTCTGTGGAGCCTGAAAGCAACATAATTGTGTAATTCCTCTTTGCTCTGGAGGAGAGGGTGCCTGCTTAGCACGGTAAAACAAGCATGCTTTTGTATGTGCCTCTGTGAAAATGACTCTTTAGGTGCACATTTTCCGGAGCACAATGTTTAGTTTTAGCATGGAGGCTCAGCCATATTCATGCTACAGTTTAAAATGACTATCTCTAGGGCTGACGCAGTGGCTAATACTCAAGTTTGTTAGCCACTTTGATCCTGAGTGCCCTGTTTTAAGTCTTGCTACTAGTGGTTAAGCTAGCACTTTGTTACTGCAGGGATAACTGGAGGATTCTGAGTGTTGGGAGGCACTATCCCCAAGATCAAAATATAAAAATAGGTCTGAGGTCAGGGAACTGTATAGACCCCCAGAAGCTTTTCAGTTTTACAGCTGGAGATAGTCTCTTAAGTATATATAAATCGTCATTAGGATTCTGACAAAGAATTGCACTATGGGATTGCTGCAGGGCAGGCTCTTTGAATCTTATTCCTGATAAAAACCACTTCTGGCTGGCTGACAGGAGACAAGGCAAGTTCAAGGAAGGCATTAAAAACATCTTTAAATCTATTGATGGCAGTAGAAGTGTTGGGATGAATAGTTTGGGATTGGGATGAAGACTTCTGAGTGCAGTCAAGGCAGAGAATTTGGGGCCAGCTGGCAATTCTGAAGGAAAATATGCCTCCAAACATGGTCAGATTCAAATAATAATTCACAGGATCACTGTGAAACTTTCTGAGAGGGAATAGTAGATATTTTTTTTCTACAAGAAAAGCCTCTGCTTGATTGAAACATCACTCCAGTGAGAGGCAAGCTTCCTGTCAGAGATGCCTTGTGCCAGTGCTGGGGGGGGCAGCTGGTCCTGGCCTCAGCATGCAGGTGGGAGCAGCCTTGCAGCCATGATCAGCCCCTCAGCCCTTGCCAGGGCTCCCCATGGCAAATCCTCACTGGCTGAAGGGTAGAGGCACCCCTCATCCTGCTCACCCAAAGGTGAGCCAAATGGTATGCCCCTGTGTCACCATGTTAGTGGCTGCTCAGCTGTTGGTGCTTTTTGGTTTGGCCAAGTAGTGGAATTCCTCTCTGGGGGAACACACTGAACAGAGCTAAAACATGAAAAAAATCTGTTATTTATTTGTTTACTTACTTTTGGTTCTTTGGCTTTTTAAGCTAGAGATTTCTCATGCTCTGCTTTCACTGTGGGTTAAGCAACGATTTTGGAGGACTGTACCCAGAATAACAAGAACATAGATAGCTTCTTTCTAGAAAACCAGTGGTTTCTAACTCCCCAAATGAATGACGTCAGTGTACCTCAAGACCTACCACTACGAGTTGAGGAAATTGTCAGTGTAGTGTCACCCATTCATATTTTGCATTGATGCAAGAGTACTGAACTGGTCTCAATGTGTAAATCCCTACTGCTTTTGGACATCACAGAGATGCTGGGAGTAGGAGGTTGCCACATTCTCTGCCACAGGCAGATCTGTCCACAAATAGATGCCCAGGAATAGTGAAGTACTGCACTGTGGGTATGGTAGCTCCTTCTGACAGCCTGAGATAAACTTTTCCTAATACAGTGGAAATTGTGTTGATATTCTTCTTGACTGATGGCTAGTAGAGCAATGATTGAGAAAAAAACCTGAACACTTTTTGTTCAAGAGAAGTAATGGACATGCTGATATGCAAGTATACATGCCATGGACTATGAGTTAGAACCTCCATGGCATGGTCCAGAGCCACTGGATTTGAGATTCCTCCTTGTGACATTAGAGGCAATGTTTGCTCTCCTAAGCTCTGTGGACAGTGCATCAATATGGTTGATATCCGGCCCAGCACATACCTCCATTGTGCAAATGAAAGTGGCTCAGTTAAAAGAATAGCTAGGTGAGAAGGTGACAAAGAGATGTAGTGGTCACAGTCGTTCTAAGCTAAGTGTAAGCAGTGAGAGAGGATATCAGCCTTTTGTTAAAGGAGAAAAAAGTACAGCTTTTCTATCCAATCTCAAAATCTGCCCCAACATAATGCAAGCAGACAGGTTCAGTGCTACCTAAAATTATTTTGCCTCATCAGTGAACTGTGGTGTTTGCCTGTTTATAAATACTGTGGGCACCTTATTGTCTGCTCCACTGCCATCTGACACACAAAATTGAATCAAATACTCACTATGTCCAAGTTGTTGTCAGATATCAGATACAGAAATAAGCATGCTTCCTTTTGTGTTTCAGCTATCATGTTTTGTTATGTCAGACTCCAGGATCATGCTACCTTTGACTGGATCTTTCTGAAAGGAACGTAAGTGATCAGCAATTTATGCTGATTCGAGTGACACAGCAGTTGGTGGACAGCAGGTAATTGAAAGTTTGCAGAACATTATACCTAACTGTCAGCACAGCTCTAGATTTGCATAATTGTTTAAAGCATCAATGAGAATTGTTACATTTAATTACATCTTATTTACAGGGGACCTTGTGCAATATTTGATCGTATCTGAGAAAGTGTTAACTGAGGTACAAAAGAAGCTGGACCTGTGGAGAAATGGGAACCAATGCATGAAAAAATACATTACAAATTAGCTAATAATTTTTTCTTCTTCCAGAAGTATATCACAATAAGTTGTCCTTAAAGCACCAGAAATTGTAATCATCGAAACCTTGCACAAGTACATCTCAGCAAAAAAGATTTGCATAGATAATGTAGGAGTGGAAAAAGACAGCTCACAGCTTTCTAAGTGCCATGGACCAAGCCAGCTGAGATCTTATTTTTGCTTAAGTACCTCAGAAAAGCAGGAGTTTCTTTGCACAGGCAGCACAAGAACCACTGACTGCTTAGGATGGCAAAATTTAAAATACTCAGACCTGAAAGTGAAATGAGAAACCAGGCTTCTTGGAATGCCTTCCATTTTAACATTGCAGTGCACAGTGCTTCCCAGTACATGGCACCGGCACTACCACCCTCTCCTGAGAACATTAGTCTTTGTGAAGTACCTATGGCCACACAGCATTCAGAAGTATTAATTCCTGTTGTCCGAATTAACGCAGGGTATGTCCTGTTTTACTCCATTATGAATATTCACATCAGCATTTGGTTTTGTTCACAGAAATGTTTGTGAAACTGCTGCTTTATTCAAATAAAACCTCTCTGTGTGGAAAAAAGAAAAGGAATTGAACAAGAACATTCATCTTTTGCTATTCAGCATTCAGTCTTCTCCTCTTGGAGAACTGTCATTCGTCCAATTAGGCACAGGCACAATATTGCATGACTCAAGCACATGATTATTCCTTAAAAAACTACCCAGGGAAACAAGCTGTTCACAAATGCTCCATAGGCTCACCTACGGCGCACACTGAAAATTGATGGAGTTCAATGGGATTATGGAGAATATGAAAAGCTAAACATGTGTCTAAGTGTTGTCAGGATCGGGGCTGATGCACACATTCACCACTATCAGGAGCAGCTTGTGAATTATTAATGATCAGAAAAATTGCCTAAATTAATTGGATAATTTATTTGTAATGAATAATTCCAGCAACTCTATTCCTGAATGTCTTTCTGCCCTTGAATAAAGCAGTTTGGTAGTGCTGCCTGCCTCTTGTTTCGAATGTAGTTAAAGCTTCAATTAGGCTTGCCTACATTGAAACTTGACATACCGGTTTCTTTCACGTATTTGTACAGACAGAGAAGCAAGTCTGTATTTGGGTTGTATTTTTGCAGGGTTTGAAGTCTTGTTCAAAGATCTTGAAAAATTGAATGACTGAGGACATAGACTGGAATTCTGCCCTTCAGTTTATGTGCAAAATCAAAAACATGCAAAGTTTGGTAGTATCTGAGCTTCATCTGATAAGGCATACATTAAAGTATAAAAAGAAAGCCCAGAAATAGGAGACTTGTCAGTTTGAATGTTAGTTAAATAAGTACATAAGATAAACAGTTCAGTGAGGGTTATGTAGCTGAATTTCCAATCAGGACACACAAAAGGCTGTTACAACAGCATCTTCCATTACCAAACCCATGCAGGATTTGTTGCCCAGTGTAGCAGGCAACAAAGGGAAAATCTACCAGTTTTAGCAAATCTCCCATTTCAAATTAATTTTTACTAATCAACTCAGAACATCAGAAATCTCCCTCGCTCCGTACTTTAAAAAAAATCCAGTTCTCAGCAGTTTTTGGATGAATCCATCTGCTGTTTAATTAGCACTGAAATGCTTTTTTTCCCACAAATATGCATTTCATGCCAACAAACTAAATTTAGTTAAATGCATCTCTGTGTTTAGTTTCAGTTTTAAAATAAATTACTGATGCCATTCTGTTGAATAAAGTTGAATGAATAGCTACAAGTTTTTGTTATATTACCATTTGATTTCCCCATAGTATAATCTGTTAATTTGCTTTGTTTGTTATTTTGCTTCACTATAGTATTAGGTTTGAGATAACTCAGAAATTTACAAACTTACCTCTTAAAAAAGGAAAGAAGCACCTGGTGATAGGCAGACTGATATTTTCGTTCAAGAGAAGATGAGAGCTGTTTCCACTGCTGGAAGAAGATCAGGGGCACAGAAGCCAGGCAATAAGACAAAAGCTGAATGCAGTAACTTCTAGTGCCAATGTCTTAGGACAAACCAGTGGCTGCATGGAAATTCTGTTCTCCTGTGATGCAGGGTACAAGAGATCTGACCTAATCAGGGCATGGGTTTAAATGGTGTCTGAGTTGGAAATGAGATGGTCATGGAAGTGCACCAGCAGAGCTGGTGAAGGAGAATGTGGAGTCATTTAAGAAAAAGTCATTTGTTTCTGTGAAACAAGCAAGAGTGGAAAGCTTTCAACCAGCTCCTTAAGTAACACAGCAGAAGTGGGAAATTATTTGAAATTATTATTTAGTTTTTAATTGATTCATTTTGAATTATTTATTCTCTTTTTTTCCTTTTAACATTCTTCTAATGTTGAGAAAGTAAATTAAGGTGTCCAGTATTGTAGTATCTGTATAATTAAATATACTTAATTTTATGCTCATTTATAACCTGTTTTCAGCACTAACATACTGCTGTGACGTACCGGTTATGTTATATAAATGCAACAGACTGTTTATTCTTTGCTTTTAAGCTGTTTCTGTTGGAATAAAGGAAGTCAGTGGGTGCATTTTTTTGCTGACCTTTGCTTTTACAAGTGTTTGTTTTCACACTGCTTGAATTTTAGGACAAAAATGAGCTGAGAAGCAAGACATAAAAGTATTATTTAAAGTGCTAAAGCGAGAGACCTCATTGAAAGCAATGCAAAAAGAACTCAGGTGAAAATACATGGCAAACCCACGTTTCTATAATTTTTCCTAGAAGTCTCTAAAAGTACAGTAAGAAAAACCCACATGCATTAAATGATTATCACCATTCAGTTGGCCCGTAGGCTACTGAAGAGCAGTAATTTGTTAATGCCGAGTTCAAGCTGAAGCATATCTGTGGTGAGGTATGCTCCGACTGGACTATCTAAAAGTTTGGGATATGTTAAAAGCTCCGAACAAACTAGGCAACAAACCTGCCTGACCTTACAGGACTGTGTTTTTTCATAGGCCAAGTTGTTTTGTCAGTGGTGCCAGTAAAAGCAGGGTGAAGCTCTTCAGCAGTTCCAAAGAGCAGCAGACCATTTTGCCTGCAGTCCAGTGTACCAAATACTGCTATTGGACATGGCTGCTGTGTTATCCCAGAGGATTTTAGACACCTTTGAAGTGTGTCCTTGCTGCTGAGGGACAGTGAATGGTCACAAAACCTGCAGTTCATGTCAGCTGCTTGGCTGGCTATGTTGTCACATGAGGCATGGAGAGCGTGGCCTATCTTCTTGAAAAGGGCTGTACAAAGCAGCAGATAAGAGTGACTGTTAGCATGGGAGGTGTGGTGTCCTGAATATCTATAGCTCAGTGAGAGCAAAACATCTGTCTGCCCAGACATTGTCAGTAAAGCTGTGGTTGCAACTCCACTCTTTGAAATATTACGGGCCTGTAAAATGGGGTGCATAGTCTCAGCTACAAACACAACTCGTCACAAAATATAATGTTCCTCTTAACGTTTTTTAGGGCCTTCCATATGACTCTTGGTCTTAGATTTCTGTTGTTAGAGAACAGACTCCTTTCTTATCTGCAGATTTTGTATAAGAAATTCAGGCATCACTGTTTATTGTGGTTTGATTTTTTTTATTTTATTTTTTTTCACGTGTAATTTGTCTGGATTCTGCAGGTATCCTTTTTTTTACATTTGTTCTTTGGTGTTAATGCATTTTTTGTAGAATATGTGTAAATAGATATGAGCAAACTGTGTAAAAGTTATTCAGCTACCCAGTGAACCATGTAATCTGTTGATTCATAGAGACAACAGATAATAGAGTGAGATATTTGCTTTACACTGTCTGTATAGTATCTAGGCACAGAGTCAATTTGTGTCCTGTCGGGGCATGTTGTACCACACTATATTATCACTTTGAGGATAGGCAATTTGGGTAATGAATATGTGAGCTTGATGGGGGTGGAGAAAAATATCCAATATCTATGAAGTAGAAATGTTGAACCAACGTTTTGGCTTCCTCCTGGTTAATTCAAAGCACTGTCATCACAGACAAACTCTTGCTATCGTGGAAACAATACTGTTAATTAACTTTTATCTTTCCCTTTATTATATCAGGAAAACTGAAACAATATTCTAAACACTGACGTTTTCTTTGTACAGCAAGTGCAAGTAAAAATGCCCTCCTTTTGGGAAAACACAAAAATTAAATAGACATAAATGAGAATTTTGAGCGCAGTTGGAGGAAAATTGTTATCAGTTTCTATGCTCAATCCAAGGAACCATTTGATGAAGCTGTGCTGAACTCCTCTGCTGCAGCAGTCCATTGCTACGCTGCTGTTTCATCCACTCCAAACAGCCCTGGAGTTGACAGCTGTGCAAATGAGCAGGAGACACAGAATAATGACAAATAGGCCACCCTCTGTCCACTCCCCAGAATATGATTCACAGCATCAGATCTTTGTTTTCTTGTTAATACTTCTCATACCAAACAATCTTGCAAGCAGTAGGATGCGTGTGAATTTTCTAGTATTACGTAGTTCCAGAAAGTATCTCTGCATTCCCGACAGATATTTGCAAAAGACCATTACTGAAACAGAGATGTTCCAGAGTTGAGCTGCTTCATCCTCTCCAAACACCTCCCTTGGATGTACTGACAGCATGTTGTGCAGCACAGGAACATGGGAACCTCAGAGCTCCAGCCAGGATCAGAACAGGTTTATCTGTCTTACTCCAGATTTCCACCTTGGATTATTTGCCCTTACAGTTATGTAGGTGGAGTATGTGTTCAGGTTCTGCTAGTCCCAGAATCTCTCATTCCTTTACCTCTGCTCCTTCCGCCAGACACAGCCAGACACATCTGGGGGGGGGTCAGCGGCAATTTTCGGGTAAGGCTGAGCAGCATGCCTTGTGCCCAGCCAGAGTTGCTGTTTTGGGGCTGCACTGGGGTCCCCCCGTACCACTGCCAGGTGCTGCACTAGCCCAGACCAGGCCAGGTAGTTGCAAGCACAGAAAAAAGGAGGCAGTATGGTACAACTGAGGTGCTTTCACAAACTCCTGCAGAGGCACAGAACAACTGTTTTTTTCTTCTTTAATCAATGCTATTTATTATCTCTGTTGAAGAGCTCTGCTGAAGGAAAAGGTCAGCATTGTGGTATACATTGTACAGATAAAACAAAAATCAGCCTGTATTTGCATGGGGCCAATTAGTGTTGGTGGCAATAGGCATGCTTTCCATGACATCCTTCAGCCATGGGTGCCAGGTGAAGTCAGCTTCTTTGTATGCCTTAAACTAGAAGAAATTTTGGATCAAGTGCATACAAGAAGGCAGATTTGATTGCTTTAAAAACATTAACTCTCAATTTCTAGCTGCTTATACAGCATATTTATTTGGCAATAGTTCACACTGCCTATTATTACTATAACATCCCTAAGGATATAGCCTGTGGATATGTTTGTTCCCAGCTCCTGGTAACCTGTTGCCTGGAGTACAACTTCCATTTTCAAGTGGAGATGCATTGGCACTGCCAGCCACACAGCTGGTACAGGCAGGTCCCATCACCAGTGCCACCAACCTCACTGAACCTGTCTTCTGCAGCTCACCTGTTCTTCACCTTCTGCAGCAATCTATGCTCTTAAATTCATCTGTTTCTCCCATAAGCTAAAGTTACCCTTTGTATGGGAACTGTTGAATCACAGCCTGAACCTCAGATTGATCACCTGAGGCAAGCACTGAGTCAGCCATGGGGGCACAGGTGAAGGCAATTCAGCTGTGTGACTGGAAAGGATGGAGCCTGGCTCCACCTCTCCCAGACCCCATTTAAGGGCTGACTGCCACTGGGGGAAGGATCTCTTTCTGGAGATTGCTCCCTTTGGAGTTTTTCTGGAAGCCTAGGATGCAGGTGAGTATTTTCATTTATTTTTGATTATCTCTTTCCACTGTGATAATCTTTCTAGTTGCACAATCTGTAGATCAGCCTAACCACACCTTCTGTATATTTGTTGATTATACACCCTTGAAAAAGATGAGGGCCTGTTTTATGAAATCCTATCTGCACCCCATTCTTCTTCTGGGTGGCTCCCAGAGTGTCCCGTCTTGTGACACAGCTCATGACCCTGTTGCGTTCCCAGCTGAGAGGATGCTGCTGGCTTGTCTTGGCTTGGTGATGTTCCTGCTATCCTGCTGTATGGATCTTGTGTGTATGGTGTAAGCTGGGACCCTTTGAAAGAGAAGTTAGAAAATGTATACTATCAAAATTTCAGCTTACCTATTTTGCATGTATTTTTAATGACAGTCACTTTCTAACTTTTTTTTTTGTTTGATACAAACAGCAAACTTGTTCTTGAAGTAAATACAGTTTTAGTCTTTTATTTTTTCCCTTTTATTTCATTTCAGTTTGGAGCTTCTGCCTGAGCAGACAGGGAATATAAATAATAGGGCATGAATACATTCTTATAAGTATTAGAACAAGTATGGAAACACAGAGCCCTTGGTGACCTTGCTAGTCCTCTGCTGATCACTTGTGTTAGTTGTTGTAGGAAGGCAAACATAAGTATAGAAGTGTTATTGAACAAAAAACCCTTCAAAAATTTCACCAGTCTTTTGTATTCCAGTTGCAGAGCAACGGGGGGCCGGCTTGCTCAGAAAGCATACTTATGCAAGTATTAAGAACTGGCTGAGATAAGAAGTAAAGCTTAAGAGACCTTCATCATTAGCTGCTAGTGGTGGAGATTAGTGATCCTACTACAGGATTACAGATGGAAAGAGTGCTAGTGTTGGTTAATTGTTCATTAATGCTTGTAAAATAAGAGTGGTAGTGAAACTTGCTGTTGTCTACTCTCTCAAAGTGACTCAAAATTGGATCTGTTTCTCAATAGCTGCATTGATGTTAACGGGAATGTATTTAACAGATCACTTTATAGTGTAAACTGCAGTCCACCTCTTTCAACATTTAATTAGATGCTATTATCCTAATAAGAAATAATTCATGCTTTTAGTAATCTCTTCTCTGTACACAAATGTTTTATCATTCTAATTAGCGATGCTTTCACTGGGTTGCTTTTCAGGGCTTGCATATAAATCTCAGGTGGAACATTACCTCTCTGTAGACCCATGGATTTATTTTATTTACACTACTTTCAGTGCTGCCATCCTTTCCCAGTAGTGTTCTTCAGTAACATTAGGGAACAACAGCTGAGTTCTAGGTAGTGGGAGCCCCCTCTGTGCTGAAACCAAGGGGTCTGCAGACTTCTGTTAGCAAAAACCTGTGGGCAGGGTATAGGGCAGGGCTACCTCACTACAGGACTTGTGGGTAATGTGCTAGTCTGACAGGAATGGGACTGCTGCTCTTAGGAACCCTGAGCCTTTTGGGCAAACTTGAGAAGCAAAGGTGAGTCTCCATTTTAATTAACAAAGGGTAAACTTTGAATGCTAATCCTGGAGAAAATATACATTTCCAAGAAAGAAACTGTAGCTGTCCAGGAAATAAAAGACACAAGGAAACTCTGTACCTTCCAAACTACTTCCCTAGCATTAAAAAAATCAAGGGATCTGAGTCCTTCCCTTCATCACACCACTACCGAATTTTCCTCTGTGTGCCTTAGTCAAGGATAATGGAACTGCCGTTGTTCAAGATGATTGGCACTGCCCCAGTCTCCGGTCTGCTTTGTTGGGCCTTTGGGAGGAACCAGAGGAGCCTGAAGGGTGGCTTTAGCACAAGCCAGATGCCACCAGCCCTGGGGGAGTGCTGCAGCATCCTGGCAGTGACAGGGTTGCTGAGGAGTCCTGGCCAGGGGCCTGGCACAGGCAGCAGTGTGAGAAGCTGCTCTGCTCTGAGAGCTGTCCTGACTGAGGATGTAGTAACCGACACAAACAATCCTGCTGAACCCCACTGATGTATCTGCCCTGCCAATGCCAGGGACCGTGGGAAGGAACCACTGCAATGGGCTCAGTGGACAGGTCACTCCTGCTGTCATCTCTAAGCAAACAAGCATGTGAGATGCTCCATGGAGAAATGTGAGTGCAGCTATGCCTCTGTCAGTTGATAAGCAACAATACTGCTGGTTAATTGCTTCAAAAGTGTTAACCAGCAGATCATCAGTCTTAAAGATTTAAACTCAGTAACCCTTTTAATGTGATATAGAATGAGAAGTGAATAAATAATTGCATGCTGAGACCTGCCACTGAGATACATAAGATGTGGGTTTAAGATAGAGAATAACAAAACCTGACTGAAATGTTTGGGAAGATGAGAAAGATGCAAGTCACAACCTCAGTCTGCAATATGAATCCAAGCCCAGCTTTTCTATAATGACTGTTTTGATAGGAGTAACAAATAATAGCCAACTTGTCTGTGCTGGGAGTTAACCCCAGTACAGAAACAAAACCACTCTACTCTTAATTTAGTAACTAAAGAAGAATGCCATAGAAAGGCTGAGTGGAAGATTGTAACAAATGCTGGAGCTTTCCTTATAGCTCATCGACTTCTCCTCTCCTGCAGCATGTGTTTATGGGTGCTTCTTCAATTGCTGAGGCTATAAATTACTTTCCCAGCAAACTGCCCTAGTTCTGCTTTGGACGCAACCTCTGGGCCTGGCAGTAACCGTTCAGTTCAGGCCATTCAGCAGCAGTATGACGGGCAAAGAAAAATAAAGAAATCATTATTGTGGCTTTGTTATATTGATGGGAAGCTATGGATTTGGAGCACAGCCCTCTGGTTCCTCCAGTGACTTTAAGGGATGTGTAAATAGCATATACCACTGTGTGGAAGCTGCTGCTTAAAATCAAAGCTTGAGCAGCTAGATGAATGTGCCTGGTGCACAGGTAATTGAAGGAGAGCAGAGTACAACATGAGGTGTCTAACTTGGGGAACATGGCAATGTAATCTCATTATAATTCAAGTTATTCATTAAGACATTCTTATATGCAAACATATGATTGCAAGTGATTAGAAAACAAAGATCATGTGCTTTTTTTTCTTTTCTTTTTTTTTTTTTTCAATGTGTGTGTCAATGTTCTTTCCTGGAATAAACTCTCTGAAGAGCTGCATTTAGCATGTAAATGGGATGCTAGAGTAAGGCCATATGTGATGCTGATGGAGACCAGAAAAAGACTCATGGTTTGTACTGGAATAAGTGAACGGTGAAGCCCCTCTATAGCTGGATGAGAGGAAGCTTCTGAAGACAGGTCTTGCCATTCATTCTATCTCATTACAGCTACCTGAATGATAGCAAGGCTGCAGCTCAGTACAGCAGCTCATTAGTAAGAGAAGACTCTGACGTTAGTTCAGATGTTGATCGACGTGACTGGTAGCATGAAATCTGGATTGCGTTGTCAGAATGAGCTTTGTCATCTGCATGCAGCCTGATGGCTTATCTTGGAGAATCAGTGTGTGAAGAGTGTGTTAAACTGTTTGCCAGGGGATTTAATGCTCGCTCAGCTGTTGTTTGACGCCATGGACCAGCGTGGCTTTCTCTACCTACTGGCTTACAAAAGGCCAGGTGAAAAGATCAGGAAAAGGCAAGACAAATTTCCAAAGCTGCCTGCTAGAGCCCAGGGCCTGCTCAAAGCTGTGAGCTGTGTGACGTGAGTGCAGCTGCTTGAAAGTTAGGTCATGGCAGTGCTCATGGAGGTGCTGACAATATGCCCACGTGCCTATGTTGCATGTGTCAGTGCAGTTCTCTGGCAGGACTAATGTATCACTGTTATTATCCAGTCTCTTGCCCTAATGCCACATGACAGAAGGGAAAAATCTTGCGTATCTCAGTTCTCTGTTGGAGCATTAAAGGCAATTTCAAATTGTTCTGCATTAAAAGCTTATCAAGCACGATGTGGCCTTCCGGGGTTTTGTCCCTGGCATGCTCTGGATGCCCTTCTGCACATAGCTCCAAGTGCACTGCTGCTAGCAGCAGCCCCCATGGGTGCTCAGGAGGAGCCTGCGAACTGTTCTCATGCTATTTTCCTTCACAGGATCTTTTTCCCAGCTCGACCATTCTAAACAGTTGCTGGTTTCCTGTGACCTTTTGGACCTATGCTTCAGTTTCTTGTACGCTACAATTGAGCTTCCCTCTCCTTGCCTTGTTATGAGCTAGCACATGATGGATGAGCCCTCAGCATGCCTCGAGGTGCAGCAGGAGCAGCGGAGGAAGTAAAGACAGCAGATCTACTTCAGCAAATTAGCAGCAACAGCAGGCTCTGTTGTGGCAGTTCTGTTGAATGCCATCATTTTAACTGTTCACTATGGAATAGTTCCTAAATGGCATTTATATTTAAGTCAGTTTATTATATTATTCCAGCCATGCAAAGCTGTACTACAAATTTACCAGCTCAGGCACAAAATCTATTCACCCGCCCTTTTCCAAGTTGATGATAATGGACCCCCTCCTCTCTCTTTCTTTTTTTCCCTCAAATGATTATATTTTCTTGCCCATCAAAACAAATCACTCATCTTGGGTGAATAAAATTTTGCAAGCCTGCGCTCTGTAGGATGTCACTGATTTTCTCCACATTTTTTTTTCCCGTTGCTCTCCACAGATGATTTTAGATTCCTTGTTTAATTTTCGTATGCAAACCATTCCACTAAATTCTGACACTGTCACTTTGATACAGCTTTGATAACACAACACTCTTATCCTTCTACAGAGAATAACCTTTTGGTGTATTTTTTTTTTTATTTTATTTCTTAAGTAAACTAAATGGAAAAGGCACAGTTTAGGCCAAGCTTTTTCTTTTTACACCCCAAATTTCAAAGCTCTTCCTCAGGTTTTTGCTCTCAATGGGCATTTTAACCAAACAAAGCAGTTCAGATTGCAGTCAGCAGGTCCTGGGATCTTTCAGAAGGGACAGAGTTGTCTTGCACAGAGAGTGCTGACTTCAGAAATGCTTAGGGGAACTGTGTTAGAGCACTGCTGGGAGAGGGGCATCCCCAGAACTGGGAGGACAGAAACCAGAGAATGGACTGCTGTCCTCCAACTGAGGGTGCCCAGAGGACAGGTCTGGCTGCAGACCCTTGGGAAGTGTGCCATGGTGCAGGACCCACATGTGGCTGGGTACCTATCCTGGCTTCCATGGCCCCCAGGGGAAGAACACTGCACCCAGCACTTACCTGTCACCCCTTCCTCAGCTCCTGCGGGAATGCTGTGGGTGCCTCTCCTGCCTTGTTGCAGCTGGAGCAGCCAGACAGACGTGGTCTCAGGTTCCAATCTTGGTTTATTTTTAGCACTCCAACTGCTTTCTTTTCTCTTTGTAAACCAACGCAATGCTTCCATGGAAGCTCTCTGCATCCCACTGCCACCTGTGTTGTCAGAGAAGCTAAAAATCAAAAATGAAATAATCAGTTATTGTAAGCTGAAGCTTAAAAGGATATTAATTCAATGGGATAAATTGTGGTTAAGAAACTTTCATCAAGCAGGCTGGGTTAGGTGGTTAAAAGCAAGAAAAAAATCCTAAAAAACATACAGTAGGTAGCAGTTTATGTGTCAAGAAAACTGAGCGAAATTTTGACACTCTGATGTCTAGCAGATAGCACTTAAATCATTTTTCTCCAAACTTCAGTCATAAAACTTCAAAGAGTTTTAGCCATAATACAAATTTTTAGACTAAGAAGCGGTGTTTGAAGTTATTTTATAGGATTTTGCTGTAAGGGCTCCAATTGATTTGTAGTAAGATAAAAGAAGAAAACTTTATTTTCGAAGCTTTGTCGGAAAAAGCTTAGCTTCCATTGGCCGTTTTGCCAATATGCCTTGAGGGGATGATGATGTCGACACGGATATTATATGCCTATACGAACTGAACTGAGTTTACACCTCCCGCTGTTTGTGTTATGGTTAAAATCTGTCACAAAACTGGCAGTGATTTATTAAATGTTTAATGAAGTAAGACAAAAACTTCAAGAACTACAAACAGAAAAGTAGAACATCACATTAAAGTATAATAATATAGGTTACATTTCTGATTTTTTTTCATATTTCTTTTGCTAAAAATGTGAAAAACACAATTAGAAATCAAGACAGTATCAAAAGATTACGGGGTGTCACAGATCATTCTACCAAAGGTTGTGCTGCTTCGGCTCACTTTTTTCTTTTTAAACAGAGGAATGAAAAAAAAGAATATGAAATAACAGTACACACACAATAAGAAGAAAGGAGCATTACAGAGCATTGTCTCAGCGACAGAGAATGTTGAGTTTTCAGAACAGTGGTATCAAATATGACTCAGTGTTATTTTACTATTACTGAATGGCCCAGTTAGAAGCAAGTTCTGCTCAGACTGTTGTGTTTAAATAATGCTTTCAGTTTTTTAAATGTCAATTTTTTTTTCTAACAAATTGAATTAAAATTATTATCTTAAAAATTAATTCCTGAATGCAAATCTCTAATCTATTTTTATTCTCCAATGGTTTTCAGAAATTATTATTACACTTGGTACTGCTTTATGTTTTCTACATTATAATAAAAGGCAATATTTAACCCACTGTCTTTCAGTGCCTGTGACTACTAAAGCTGCACAAGTGTACTGCTGTGGGTTTTTGGCAGAGGTTATGTACATTTCTGTGCATAATACAGTTTACATTCTATGTTCAATTATCTCACTTTGTAAAGTGTAAGTTGTGTTATTTGACTTGGTGATTATTTATGTACGTGCTGAACTAAAAATTCATTAAACATGGCAGGAGAAGGTTTTAGATTACAAATCCATGTTTACTCTGTTATTTAATTCGAAGAACATCAGCTGTCAATACATCTATACCAACACGCAACTTCAGCACGCAGTTTGTGGTAAAATTTGGCAGTGCTGCAGCGCCACGCGGCCTCTACAACCCAGTTTTTTTCCATGGACTCCCTCCTCCAGGCTGTCCTTTCTTCCTCAGAGATACTTCCAGACCCGCAGAAAGCAACACTGCATTCGAGCCTGGGTGCTTTCCAGACCCGTTTGTCCCGAACTGCTCATGTTTCAGTTGCAAACCCTCAGCATGCAACATAGCCCTCCTACCTGCCAACTCCAACGGAAAGAACTATGCAGCTCTGACAATTTACATTTCTATTTAGTAGTGCTATATCATCAGATTATTAAATAATAGAGCTTTTTTAATCAGTAATTAGGCACAACAGCCAATTACATTGGCAGATATCCCCTACAGCAAATAACTAAACTTGACTTTTTTTTTTTTGCTTTCCTACACTCTACAGCTTTGCACAGTTCTGTGTGTTGGCGCAGCTTTTGGGTTCTCTTTTTTTAGGGGGGAACAATTAACCCAGAAAGTTTCTCTTAAAAAAGAAGTAAGAAAATAAAACCCCCATGCCATTGACTAACTTTTTTAATTCCTGGCTCTGAGCTGCATACAAGGTAGGTCTAGAAATCACAAGAAAAGCTATAGATGATCATTTTTGTCTGTTCTACTGGATGTCACTGGCTATGGCTAGTGCAGGAACATACAAGGGTGCCATAAAGCAGCATGCCAAAAAAGGCAAATGACCTTGGAGATGCCCTTAATCCCCAGCCTTATATAGAATAATTTGCTGAAGTTCAAAACAGGTTCATTCTTTCAGCTAGTTTTTAATCAAGTATGTCTCAAATTCTCTTTAATATATAAATGATCTTTTTTTTTTTTTTTTTCTTTTTCTTAAAGGCCAAGACATAAATACTGGCTGCATATTTTTACTGTTGTATCCGATTTTGTTTCGGCCAGCTACATATTGTCAGAGGTTTTTCAGTATAAAAACCAGGGCTGTGGCAGCTGGCTCCAGATGATGCTATGCTCATATTCTTTACCCCTTGTGCATGTGTGTGTTGGTGTACAATAAAGTTACCTGTCTCCCCATTTTAAGTGATGGGAAAGCAGTCTTCATGATAGCCGTCTCTGTCTCTCCAGGTCTTTTCTTCAGAGCCACAGGAATTTTAGACTTTTTCCTCTATTACAAATGGATTTTTAAAAAATTCAGATAAATGCTTCCTCTCCTTCCTCTGTCCTCAGTGTTTAAATCACACATTGGTTGATGTGAATCACATTGCTATGTGAAGAGATTTCTGGACCCTAACACAGGGTGCTGGCTTCAGTCACGTGCATTGGACAGCTCCATTTTGTAACCTGGGACACCTGCAGAATACCAAAAAAAAACAAAACAAAACAAAACCTGATTTGCCTTCAGTTTCCCAAAAAGAAATACAGTGAGCCTCATGTCTCTCTGGTCAGAGGAAAATGTGGGCAACAGCAGTTCCCTAGGCTCAGTCAACACAACCATACCACAGTGCTGCTGTCAGGGCAGACGTGAGAGTGTAAGCCAGGCCCAGCTTAGCCCATGGGATGCCTGGAAGTGGTTGTCCTGCAGGCACAGCTGGGCCAGGGTGGGAACTGCTGCTTGATGCTCTGCTTGGGGGCTCCCCCCACTTCCCTTTTTAAAATCTACACTTCATACATTTGTTTTTAAGAAATGTAACGTTTCCTCAAAACTGAATTCCCCAAAAGAGTTTATTGCAGTGGATTTCAGAAATCTATACAATCATCCTTCTCCCCTTGATTTTTGTATAGTTACAGACATGAGTATTGTGATGTGTCCATTAGCAGGTTAATGAGATAGTAATGAGTAAGACGCCATAGGTTGTAACAGACTTAGATTTGTTTCAGCATGGAATGAAGCAAAGTGTTAAAACATGATCTCCCCATGCCAGCATACCTGAGTGAACCATCTTAATTATTGCTAAAAGAGCCATCCTGCCTTTCCAGCTGAGCAACCAGGCAGTCCTCTGGCAGCATGCTGCGGGGCAGTGCCAGGGTGCTGCCAATGCCCCATCCCTCTTCTACATACCACCAACAGCAAAGTGCTGGTATTTAGAAAGATTTGTACTGGCACAAGAAAATAAGATTTAAAAACAATTCGGCATTCACCACAAAAATATTGGTTCTACTTCAAATGCAGCTACCATTTATGTGTGCAGTATATTTTGGCACTGTATAAATATGGCCATTCCCTTCTTTCTGCCCTTGCTGGAAAAGCAAAGCCCACTGACCTTCCTCCAGCTAAAGAAGAACTGGAAAAGGCTCAAAGCAATGCCAAATCCACTCTTCCCTGCTGAATTCCTCTGATTGTCCTGTATCACTAAGTGGTACCCAGACTCAGCACTGCTCTACTCAGACCAACGTAGGACCACAGCACATCCCCCTCCAGAGCCACCCAGGCACATCCATTTTTGTGAATGGATGGGCGATGGCGACTCTAGCAGAGCCATTAAAAACAGCAGTGTGAAAGGTTCCTTTTTTTTGCACTAATAGATACTGAAAACAACTTTGAAACCTCAGATGCTTTCACAAGGTACAGCTCTCTGATTCCAGCCAGCTGTAGTTACAGCCCTGATAACAGTGTCAGAGCCACGGGCAGAAAGAATTGACCAGTGATTTCAGCTGATATACACGACATCAATGAAGGCATTATGCAGATTTTCTCATGGAAGCACAAATTCACAGTTTGAGGGGTTCTGCTTAATTCCGTGCTTACCCTTGATTCAGGAGCTCAGAAACACCAGTTAAAAATGTGGTGATTTGTAATAAACATATTTTACAGTGCCTGAAAATCTTACCTGTGAAGATGCATGTTTCAATGAGGAGTGTTTTGTTCATCTGGTAGGCTTTTATCTTACTAAATCTTCTCAATATATTAATTAAATATAAACCTCAAAGCTGATCTCACAGTGTTCATCGACCGATAGTAGCTGATGTTCAAGAATCCTCTTTTCAAGGCATTGCTGTTTCCTACAATACAAAGCCAAAAGGGATTTTGTAATTCATCTTCTTAACATTATCTCTAATAAAATTGTTACACTCATTTACATATAGATTAGCTCCCTACACACACTTGGATTTTAATTTATATATAAAATTTTTTGATGAATCTGAAATAAGTCACTTAACAGAAACATAAAAACAAAATTAAGTATCTTTTGGGCATCACCAGCACTGAGGCAGGGCAGGTCCCAGCACTGTGAGCTGGAGGCAGGTGTCTGCAGGCAGCCCGGGAGCCTGGGTCCCACAGACAAGGGGACACCAGCACCACACACGGCAGTGCAGTGCTGCATGTCTCAGCGGGTGAATGCAGGACCGTGCCCCACAGGTGCCACCACTGGGTAGGCACCGGGTGCAGGACATGGCTGCTGTCTCAGCTGCATGCAGGCAGCTGGTAGCCCTGTGCTCGGGAGGGGTGGACACCCGGCCAGGGGGTGGCAGGACTCTGAGGGGCCTCTCAATTTCTACTGAAGGCTGAGGGAATCTCCACACCAGTTTAGATGGAGTACCTGGTTGTGAGATGAATGCTCCCAGATGCCATGAGCATATGAACTAGTTACGTGGTGAGAGCTCGCAGGGAGTCAGCTGCTCTCAGTAATGACCTGCATACGTGCTCTCGCCCCCACTAAATGCAAAGTATGTTGCTCCACAGGGAAAGGTAACCTTGCATTTACCACAGTAAGAACTTGCGCGCATGCAATTACTGGTGATGCTCTATAAAATTATCCCCTGGCTGTCTCACGGTATCTTATTCAGGTGCCCATACCTTTAATCTCGGTGTCTCCTGGCTCCCAGTTTTGCTAATACACTGCCTCTTTCGACAGCTGCAGTTCACTGAGGCTGCACACAGGTATTAGATCCACCTGCGCGAACAGCCTGAGGCTGCAGTCTTGCAGAGTACAGAAAAACCTGATCCCTGCCTGTGCAATCCTCCACTCTAAATTCCTGCTGGTAGTCACCTGGTCTCTTAACTTCCAGTTACAGGGCTGAGCTAAAGCCTGCTGAGGCAATGGGAGTCCTTCCATTGATTTCCTGGAGCTCTGGATCTCCGCTTCCTCTCAGCCACATATGTAGACAAATATCTGAACTCCTTTACCCAAGCAGTTCACATATCAGAGTCCTGTTGTGCTTATGTGTAGCTAAAATTGTTTTTCTTTTTAAAGAAGAAATCTGGATAGATTATTTATTGTATGTCATTACCATTATTAATAAAAAAACAAACCCCCTTCTCTGCGATTGGAAAGGACTCAGAAGAAATCTGTTTACCAGTTTCCTATTGGCAACATCACCTCTACAGCAATAACTAAATCACCTTCCGTTCCTCTTGGTGAAGCCATTAAGCCTAGAAACATGCTGTTTTTGGCAATACAGAAATCAAAGTGATAGCACAGCAGAGGAGATCTGTGTTAAAGAACAAAAATCCACAGGCTGCTTCAAATATCAACAAGGAACCCTGAAATTTTCTATCAATTTCTTTTCATGGCCTTGTGACATTTTCAACTAAAAACTATATTGCTTAACATCAAGGCACTTTGAGAGAGCTTCAGTTGGAAAAGGTAATTTCTGAGTGAGACTCAGCAGAAAAAGGTAATTTTTCAGAGAGGTTCACTGGAAAAAGGTAATTTCAGAACCAATTGCTGCATTCTTTTGCTGTTATTTTGTCTCTTTTCTAAGTAGCCCTAATGTCATTCATGGGCACACTATGTCAATACATCAGTACTGGCTAAGTCGTTTGTGCAAAGTAAGTTTACAGAAACTGTAGCTTTAGGCTATGTTATTCCAGGACTGTGAAGATCAAACAATGCAATTTCACTTGGAAGTTTCATCAATTTTGCATCAATGTTGATGCCAGAACAGGAGCCCTGCTCACAGAATCATAATTTCATCCTGCTAAAACTTTTGTTTTTGATAGAGAATCTAATTTCATATGACGATAGGCTATGAAGTAATATCATGTATCCATAATATCAGTCTACCAGAGCTGTATTGCTTCACTGGAAATTGAGAAGGTAGAGAGGAATTTTTAATAGCTGTTCTAAACCACATCAATTTGTACTATTTTGAGATATGAAGGGCAGAAAAAAACCCATAGTTTTGGAATGCAGGTGTTATTATATGTTATTTGTACAAGTGGAAGAAGAACAACAACAACAAGCCCAGAGCTTTCATCTGATTATTTCCTGAAAGCTTTGGAAAGGGAGTAATGTATTTCAGCTTTAATGGCTTGAAATAAAAATCTCTGAAAATTATTAAGGCCCTCGTATGTGTATCCTTTGATTATAGCTATATGGAGAAAGGCAATAACTCTCGCCATGTGAGACATGAAAGTCTAAAAGTGCGCAAGAAGAAGCACCACAAAGCCTCACATTTTCAAGTAAAACAGCAAGAATAATTGCCAAATAGTTAATTCCAGCCTTTCAGTTGTGCCTGCCCACGTGCTGAATATGAGATTTTCATTCATTTCTTATTTACTGAGTAAATAAAAAGCCTATTCGGAGAGCATATTCTCTGTTCAGCGCATGCGCTGGGCACAGCAGTGATCCTGCACACAACCCCACCCTTGGCACCTCGGCAGCCCCAGCTGGGAGGCAGGTTTTCAGAAATGGGTCTGCTCACGTCGCATAACTCATTTAGAAATTATTGGTTATCTGCATCCTGCTATTTAGATTTGTAAACACATCATAGCTGTTTCCTGGAAGCACACAAATACAGGCTTTGTTACACCAGGAGCTGTCAAGATATAGTATTGTAGTGCTTCAAAACCACTTTTGGAAGTTCAGCCTAGCTAAAGGCCATATTCATGAAAAAGTTATGCAGTATTTATAGATTTTTTTTTTTCCCAGCTACTCGGAAACATATGGATGAACTTTTCAAAGTAAAGAATGTGCTTTTCCAACCCATTACACTTGTGTTTTCCCAGGAGCAGGAGCAGCTACCTTCCTGCCATGCTCCCAGTAACAGACAGGGCAAAAAGGGGGCAGGAGGTACCTCAAAACCTATTCCCTCCATCAAAACACATAAGCTGTTGTACAATAGCTAATACAAAGCCTTCTGAGTCAACCAGACCATAATGTAGCTGGTATAAGCCTACTGCACATTCTGGTTTGGGTACTTACAGCACCTGAGGATGGTACAACTCTCTCCTTTTCTTTTCCATTAGACATGATTAATTTCAAATATACCTCACATATCACACTGCCAAACACACCACCAAAGCTCAAAACTAATTCCTAAAAGAAACAAGAGCCTGAAGCCCCAGCTGGTGCCTAGACAAAGGCACTTCTTCTGTAGGCATGGATATATGGAGACAAGATTCAGTCTGAACCTTGACTATTTGGGGTGGTGCTTTCTGTCATAGACCTTCTTCATCTCTGTGGCAAACAGCTGTAATGCTGGGGTTAATGTGCAGTCCCCTCCTTCTACCCCTACTGTCACTGTTCTCAGATCAGGGCTTCAACAGAAGATTTAGGACTGCCCACTTTTTTGAGGAACATTTCTATGTCAACATAGGCAGCTATCTTTCCTCACCTGCTGGCTGATTCAGATTACATACCTTTCTAGTTTGTTTTCAGTTTGATGGATGAGAATGCATACCACATCAGAAGGAAAACCCAACCAAACCAAATAATCTTTCCACGATCAAATTTAAAAATGCCTATGTGGAGATTCAAGAGGGAGGGTAAGTTCTCCTCAGAAAGACATGCTGTAAAATGTGGGCTACAGAGCAGAACATTTGGCCTTAACAAGTAGGAACTTTTGGGAATTTCACTATTAACACTGAACAGAATGACAGGCGCATAGCCTACCGAAGATACACGTCCAACAAATTCCATTAATGTGGCTTTCTTACCAGAGCCTAACACAGAGCAGGAAAAAAGTGCCACGAAACGTGAATCTCCCCCTCTGCTCCTGCTGCTTTCCACTCCTCTCCTTCTTGGAAAGGGCATTTTCAGCCGAGAAGCCTTTGGGGTGGGGCAGCTCTACCTCAGCAGATGAGCACTGAGCCCTGCAGCCATCCTGTCCTCTCCCTGACTGAACGAACAGCAGGGATGGGCCAGCAAGCTGTAAAGGGGAGAGGAACACCCCAGCCATGAGCACCAACCTCAGTAACAGTTTCCAGAGGTGAAAGCATCTCCGTTTCTTGCAATCTGCTACAGTTCAGTAGGATGAGTCCTCACTGCTGCAAGCAGGGCTGGCTGTTCAGTGAAAGAGCTGCACGACTTCTTGCTGCTCGCACCAGGTCTGGGCTGTGTCAGTGGCCATGGACAGTGGCTGTAGCTTGCACCACGTGCACTGGGAGGACGATCGATGAAGGAGGGAGGGCAAAAGTCCGCAGCACAGACTTAAAACATTTTATTCTAGCTTTCTGCTTTCTTTTTATCTCTTCCTTCTCATGTGGCTGTCTGGTCTCCCTTTATTCTGCAGTCATGGTGCTGAATGCTGATGACAATGTGGCATTCATGTTAGGGGCAGTACATTCAGGCTGCAAGTATCTGACCTTTTGGAGGGAAAAGAGAGTGGTAGTGTAGCTTTGTGGCTGAAAGATAATGATGCTTTACCTCTCAATGCTTATTTGGGTATGGAATATCAATATACATGTAGCCCTGATGTGTGTTTTTGAGCAGCATAAAGCAGGTGTGCCCAGGAGAGCAGTAATACATGTAATCAATTTATGCTTGTCTTAATGCTACCTTAGTTTTATGAGTTTTTACTCAAAGCTTAATACAAGTTCTAGGCAACTGGTAATCTGACAATACTTAATTTCAGATGTGATGTGATACATATAATCTAAAAATGGGGTGATCCTGGGACCAACACTTTAGGTATTAGTGAAAAGTAGATATTAAAAGCGTACATTGGAAGTTCTACCTGACCAGGGCAGCCTCCCACTCTTGGGTCACAGCGGGAGCTTTAGCCATACTCCTCAGTAATGAACCACAGAACAGGTTCTGCAGCCACTGCAGCACAAAGCCAGGCTCCAGAAATGGCACCTATGCACATGTTACTAATCAACAGAAACAAAGAAATAAAAGCACAAAAGGTTTTCAAGAGTAATGCTACCAGCAAAGGTCTGTCTAGCTCAGTGTTTTGTCTTAAGCAGTCATTAACAGAAAACACCCATAGGAAACTGATAGTGTCCTAGAAGGCAAATTTTCTAGAAGTGGAGAGCATTCAGATATGGACACATCCAAACATGCCACTTGCTTTCAAAATCTTTAATGTGAAAAGGGCATAATTTGGGCTAGATTGAGAGGAAAACAACCATTTCATGTAACTTAAAACTTCATATTATAATACTATATGCAACTACCTTTACTATAAATAATATTTTTATATATGTGTGTATATAAGCATGTATATGTATGTACTCACACACACATGTACGTATATATATATTATATCCAAGGGGGTGGGGTGAGAGAGAGTGAGAAAGACAGGGTACAGTGGAAATGCAAACAGCCCACCTGCCCACGGGTGAGAGATGCTCCCATTAGCTATCTGGAATATGCTGATGGCCTCAGCTTAGTTCTTGACAGACATGTCTGCCACGTCACGTCAATGGCAAGCCTTGTCACAAATTGAGGGCACATTTGCTCTCAGACAGAAAAAATGCCAAAGACTGAATGGTTATGGAAATGTTCTTACCTAGCTATTAATTTGGAGGCTATGGTATGTCCCAGGTCCATTGCAGATGGATACTATCAAGCCAGCATCCGTCAAACCAAACACTAATTTCGCTGGGACAAATGGAAAAATATAATTTGCGATTTTTTGTCATGTGACAAAGTACGGTATGACAACATGGCTAAGAAATACTCTCCTTTGGCTTGTGCTTCCCATGGAAAGCACATTCTATTAACATTTATGCTTATAATTATCCTGCAGTTTTATTTAGGTTCAGTTGAACAGAGGCAAAACATGGCACTTTTCTCACAGATACGAGCAGCTGATGGGCAAAGGTTAATTTGTCAGTACATGGACACATTAGCTTGTCACATCTGTTATTAATTGCAAACAGATATATTAGTCTAATTAAACATTGCAAAGGACTGACCTAAATTGTTCAATGGTCTGTAGCTACATATATTCTGCTATTAACACACTTCATGTTTCATGTTTAGCTTTTGCATACTGATGAGAAGTAGCATTCTTAATTGTAAAGCTAGTTACGTGTCGTGCAGTCACCACTTACTGCTGGTAGAGTTAATGTACTCCAAATGTAAAAATAAAACACATGTGACACAGCCATGTGAATTTTCTGTCAAATAGCAGCCATTCCTCCTCCAATTGCTCGCGTTCTTAAATGATTATTTTCCTTGGCAGCTGTCTAAGTGGCTTGTTGCAGTCTAATTTCAAAACTCATTATTAGGACAAACAGTTGCAGCGCATCAATAGCCCATCAGGATTAATTAAACTGGGAATCAGCAGCTGACTGTTAATCAGATCATTTGCAGTTGATCAGCGTAGAGACAATCATCAAGATATTACTGTAGTCATTTTTTATTATCTGTCCACAGCTCATAACACACTGAGTAATGACTTGATACAAAATATTTGCCTTACAAATAGCAGCTTCTTAGCAAGTGTTGGGCAGTGCAATCACTGCTTCAAATAATACAAGCTCCAAACTCTACAGTTCTGACCTGATTCGCTCTGTCCCATTGGCTTGAGATGCTCCACTGCACACAAATAAGACTCCTTCTGGGGGAGGGCATATTTTGTTTTAAATTTCAAGACATCCAGTCCATTACATCCTTTACTTTTGGTCTCGCTCTGCAGAAGCATAAGCGGCTTCCTGAAATACATGCCAAGAAATATTTTATTCTAACACTTCAATTTCTATTATTCTTCCCTAAGAGAAAATATACTTAAAATGCTGCACGTGCTGTTTGCGACCAATGTCATTTGTTAAAGATTTAAGAAATTTGAAAATCACTTGTACAAAAAACCTCAAAACAAACAGAGAGGAGGATGGTTCAATTAATTTCTGTAACAGAATCTTTCTTCACAAAGCAAATTGGTAAACATGCCTGATAAGGAAATATTTTGACTAAGTAATTCCAAGGTATGTACCTTATTTATAACTTAAAAAAGTAATATATTTTTTAAAAGTTTATTTTAAAAATAATTAAGTTAAATTTTAAATTAAATTCATCTGATTATTTGAAAATTACCTTTAGCTTGTAGAGTGGTTTTTCCTCAGTACAGCTAGTGCTTCTGGGAACAGTTCTTACTTATTCTTCGGAGCAAAACTAAACATGAGTGGGAGCTTAGCAAAGGGCAGGTGCATAAGGAAGTTTCTTCCTGGTAGACATGTCAAAGGAGAAGGTTTCTGCGCCACTTTCTTCCATTGTGTGTACAGATGAGGATAGGAAACCACAGCAGCTAGCGAAACATCTGAAGGAGTAAGAGAGGAGGAGAAGAAGAAAGAAAATAATTTGAAGCAAGGCCATATCACAGAGGGTTATAAAGCATAAGAATGGAAATTTTCAATTTCATCATTTTGTAAACAGTCAGTACAGATCGTAGAGAGTGCAAGAAATATATTTGCTCTTCTTTGTACTTGTAGGATGCAAGGAAACTATTATACATACAGTTATTAACAATAAAGAATAATAAAGTGATAGAAAATGCCTGTGGAAGTCTGTAGAAAAAGGAGTCTGGCCTAGGTGAATTCTGTAAGGAACATCAGTATCCAGAAACGGCAGGAGCAAATGCCACTTTTGATACACACCTACATGAGCAAACACAAAGGTAAGAGAGGCGAGTATCTGCCTGCACAGTCCTTACAAATGTTTTTTAAAGAAGAAGCATGTTTATATGCAAGGCATCCAGACTCTTACCTCTATGACCCACACAGATTGATGAGATTCGCGCATAGTGGTCTGTGGCTGGTTTGAGCTGAGGCCCCTATAGATTTCCAAAGACCAAAACTTGGGAGGCTCCACATAGTGACTTGGAGTTTACATTTATTGATTAGCCATGTTCTGAGGTCAGCTGCACCACAGAAGACAAAATTGCATAAAGAAAACCTCTGCCTTTGTAATAGGTGAGATGAGAAATTGGCTTAACAGTACAGAAAAACGGGGTATGTGATGGCCAAGGTAGCCTGGGGTATTAAGAGGTTTCCCCAGAAAGTGTCGTGGTTCAAGCGTGGTGTAGAGGCTCTTCCGTCCTTGCCTGGTGATTGGAGTTGCTGCACTTCAGTCAGCACTTCCCCTCTTCAGAGCAAAGCAAGGGGAGACCTCTGCCCAGGACCCAAACATCTACTCAGGGCACTACACTGTTTTGAATACATGCCTGGTGGCTTCATTATCTCAGATTACAATGTTGGTTAAGTAAAATGACATGCTTTATGTTATTTAGCTAACAGAAAATACCCCTTGGTG
>NW_024962266.1:14111065-14180228 GCF_019238085.1 Lagopus leucura
TGGGAGATATTCTCACAGAGCACACATCCCACACTTATGATAGACTGTATTTACTGCAGAAAGAATGGGATCAAGAATGCAGAACCTTACCAAAAGTTAACTGTGCCCTTTGCAACTGAGTTTTACTTGTTGAGGGGGAAAACTGCTGTGCCCATTGCCAAAGGATTTTGGTGCACTGAGATGCCCTGCATTCAGTCCAGTGAGTACTGAGTTCCTGTTCTTTGGTGACTTCCCTCTACCTGTTACATGGCTGCATTCCACACTGGCAGTAAGTTCGTATTTTTAAAACCCCTCTTTCTTTTCTTCCCCACAAAATTTTAATGAAATTCAAATAGAGGGGACGAAGAACTTTGCAGGTATTTTCCAGGCCACAAAATTAGGTTTGGAACACGAATAGTTTAGAGCTAGTGATCTGTACATGCTTTACTTTACACTTGAAAGCGCAACCACAGTGCAATTCACAACGCCAGAGCATACTGATGTTTCTCCTTCTCATATCTGACTGGTGATATTTATGGCTGCTGGGTAAAACGGTGGCACTGCAATGCTTTCTATGGTCACGATGACACCAGAGAAGAAAGCCAGAGTAACGTTTTTTGAATGAGGTCTGAAGAGATTGCCCTAGTATATGGATTAGATCATTAGAGCACTATAATGGGCAATACTTGCCACTATCTTTATCAATATTCATTGTTTCACTCTATATAAGGATTTTGTTTTCCCGTAGCAGAATTTCTGTAGAAAGAATCAGCTAATCAAATTGATTACCAATAGATTGCAGACAAATAAGTGGTAAGAGGTCAATTTTACCTTTTTTTTGTGTGTGTGTGAGAACAGACATCCAGAAGAGCCCAAGGTAATTAAGCTGTAACTATAATGCCGTAATTCCTGCAACATCTCAGTATAAAGCTCTGAAATCAAGTAGGCAGCACGGACACTGATGGTCACCCTGTCACATTCCAAGACGTGGCTGTCCCAGCACAACTCACCACAGGATTCCCTACACCCCAAGGGGCTGCAGGAGCAAGGCTGTGTGCTCAGCATGGCCACAGCGTGCAGTCCAATGCTGCTTCATGAAGGGAGGCCAGGGAGGGACGGAACAGCAATGCCCACATACCCTACACAAGGGAGGTGGTGCACTCACTATCAGACCACCTCTCATCAAAAGGACTACTGCACAAAATCACAGCCCACTAAAATAGGTAGTTTGTGTGTTTGTGCATACATGAAAATACTTTGTGATTAAGAATGAGACTAACGTAATTTTGCTAGAATGTCATTTATCCAAATATTACTTGACTAAATGAATATACATTTCATACTTTCACAAGTTTAATAAATAAATGCAACTGCTTAAAAATATTTTCTTTTTTTCAGCCAAAGGGTTGTTTGACTGCAGTCAGCCTCCACCTGTATTATAAGCTGAGAACTACAAAGCAGAACTGCAGCCAGAGATCTTTGGAAGGAGAACTATTATTGTTCCCTAATAGTTAATAGAAACAGACATATTTAAATAACACATATTGTGTAGCACAGAGATTTTTTTAAGCTTCTTGTTCTTGCCTATTGTTGTTTAGCCTTCGTGCAGCCATAGCCCTGAGAACAATACCAGCTTGATTTTATAAGAATTGATCTTCACCTCTTTCTCTGACTGCATTGTGGAAATAAGGAAGGAAAACATGCCTATTACTGCTGGAGAAGTTAACATACCTAAATGGCACTTTTATAAAGGGGAAGGTTGTAATAAGTCATGTGATTTAGAGTAAAGGCAGCATAGTGTGCAATGGGAGCAATTTTCTGCCCCTCAAACAGCACTTCAGGTGATGTTGTTCATCTTTCTGTGACTCGCTGTGTCAAAGCATGCCCAGAGCAGAGGTGTTCAGGGACCCGACAAGCTGTAAGTGTCCGGCTGAAAAACCTGGGAGATATCCCAGGGCTCAAAGAGTTCACTTTTTCAGTTGCTCTGATTTACTTCAGAATGCACCTTCAGGGAATTTATGTCTTCCATTCCTTTAGTTTCCCATTTCCTTTCTTGTCATCTTTAAAAATCCATTAAAGATCACAGAGACAGTTTCTACGAGCTTCCATTTCCAAGGGGCTGTGGAGCTTTGTGAAATGTGCAGTTTGGAGGTGAGCTGCTTTACTCACTGCACCTTGATGCTGTTAGGATGACATTTTAATTATAGGTGGTGGTTACAGACCGAGAAAATACGCTGAATTCAAGACAGAAACAAACGATTTTCACTCACATGAGCTTAATGATGACTGGCTAACTGCTCCTGTACTGCTTGAAGAGGAGAATATAAAAATGCAAAGGGAGAGTGTGGGGTTTGGTTTCTCCAGGTGTTCGCTCTATAGATTTAAAACTATAGTAGTCCTACAAGTGCCAAAATCAATCATCAGGATTCTAATGCATTGATAAAATAGAGTTGCCATAATCATTGTCACACAATGACCTCCAGTATTCAAGCTCGTAGTTACATTTTCTGTACAAAATATTTTGTTGATATGATCAGACATGATCCTTAGTATTCCTGTTTTGTAATATTCTCACTAGTTTCCCTACAGTAGGGCTTATATTAAAATGGCACACCACCTACGCTGTCATTAATTTAGATTTGTCTATCACTGTGTATGCTTGCTGCTTTGCCCTAGGTATTATAATAACTATAGCCTGCTTGTCATTTCCTGCTAACATTGCCTCACCTGTAAAACTGCAGCAGCTCTATTTCAGCTTCCCCAGTTTCTGCCATCACCTTACCTATCACAGCGGAATAAAAGAACATTTCTCAGGTGCATTCATAGATATTTTCATCGCATTTCAAATGCATTCAGACACTTTCTGCACATTTGCACTAAAGCAAATGGAATAATTCCACACATCTCTCCATGTATGGAATATTTCCTGCTCTGTTTAAATCATGGCCAATCTGTATTTACACAGTGTTGGAAGGCAATGTTCCCAAAAACATGCAGAGCTATTTAGAGATGACATATGCATAATATCAGACACATATGCGTGACTATCACTATGATCATACATGGTTTAGTTTTGTTCATTTTTGTAAAATGCAGCATTTCTAAAGCACTTCAATAGGAAACAAACAGTCTAAAATACAAATTTCTTTTTAAAAAAGTCAGGACAGAGAATTTGGATAGGAACTTATTCTGAAGTAGCAAAAGCAGCATGTCATTAACATGAGACCTTAATTACACATAGTATCTGTGACGGCACTCTAACTGGGCAGGAGCAGTCCCATTGGCAAGACCACCAAAGAACACAGCGATACGTGTGGATCAGCTGTAGGGCATGAGGTCTGCACGTTTTGGGGCTGCCCAGCTTTGCTCACCTGCTATTTTGAAACAAACAAACAAACAAACCAACATTCTGAGACCTTTCTTGTTGCTACGAACCTGCAAGAGCAATTTCACTTGCACAGAAGTATCTGCTCCTAATAAACACCATAGCAAGGCTCTGAGAAGGGTTCACATCCTGGATCAGAGCAGAGCTCCATACAGCGATTATGGTCCCAGTTCCTACTCAGTCTCCTTGTCTTCTCTGTAGCACTTGCTATCTGAGCTAGGAGAGGATGCAAAAAGGGAATATATTAACCCATGGGGGGCGGCGAACAAGCAATGGAAACAACAAATAGACCATGTGTTAACCTATGTGTGTATCTTGGTGGTTCCAGACTTAGCCATATGTGCTAAATTAGATCACTAAACATTGCAAAACAAACAGCACATTGAAATGCTATCACAGCCCTGTAATTTACACTCTATTACAGAGGGTAAAGTAAGTTTCTCATAGTAAATAGCATCTCATTGGATGACTAGTCTCTAACAGTATATCTTTACATAATTAAAGTGGACATGGTTTAGAAAAATGAAAAGGCTAGAATGTAAAACACAGCTGCAAATAATATTAAATGGCATTATCAATAACAGAGATCCCAGGGTTTGCATATTAATTGTAAGAAGGTGCTAATTTGAGTGTTTTAAGCTTGCATTCACAAGCTTGTTTACATGCTTTGTTCCACCTGGACCTGTTTGGAGGTTTGTCAAAAACCTAACAAGCAGAAAAAGATTGCATTTGAAAATACACATACATGTTTAATTAAGCCAGGGCCACTGAACATTCCTCAATATATTTAGCTGTTGAGATTTAAGCACCACCAGAGCATCAGGCATTATCACCTTTTGAAGTACTGCAGAATCTTTAATATTTAAAGCACAAAGCAGACTTTAATATAAAATTCTAGCAGACCACAGAAGATTAAAGACGCATTATAAATGTGACAGTTTGTAAATGGAACACCAGTATTAAAGGGAACCCCCCTGATATTTTACAGCATATTTTTCAGGTGTATACTAAATTATAAATACAATTAAATAGCAGTAATTATTCTCTGGGAGGGGATGGCAATTTAACTATTCTAGAAAATAGTGATTAACTATAATGTAGGAAAGTGGTAATGTGTGTTTTACCACATTGTTCTTGCAGCCAACCTTCACACAGAAGTAGAGTCTTCAGTCAATTTAAAATCACCCTAGGGCCCTACATCCATGGGCACAATGTTTTTTCTTCCACAAGGCAGGGAACAAGGAGGGTTGCCTACTTGGTCTCCAAACCTCTTGGTTTTTCCTTCAACTATACAGTTGTTTTCCATTACTGTAGTTGCCTACTGCTATGAGGTGCAACGGAAGAAGGGCAGCAGGGAAGCTGCAGAAGTGGTACACCCTGAAGAGTTTTAATCCTGAATTAAGATGGACCAACACTGGCTCTTCATGGTCAATGTAAGGAATTTTGAAAGGCAGGGACCTAACCTTATGGCACACAAAGTTAATTTTGCATGCCTCTGTCTCCAAATCAACAGGACTAGTATTTAATATGTTGCACTGGTCCTCTAGTTCAGTAAACAGATCCCATAGGACCAAAATTGCCTCATTTCTTTTCCTCAGCTTGGTTCTCCCACAGGGAGAAGTACCCAAAGGGATGAGAGCAACCACTGAGAGGAAGAATATCCAAGGACAAGTTGGGAGCCAGCTCTCTCCTTACTGGCTTTATGGGCATTGAGAGAGGACCCAAGCAGCCAGACCCATGCCCTCCTGCAGTACAGGCTTCTGGCAGCACAGGGCTCAGGCTGCAGGAAGGATGGCTGCGTGGGAGTGTGTCTCAGGCCTGAGACTGAAAGGGTATTTGTGTCCTTGTCTTTCTTGTCCACAGATGGATGTGGACGCAGAACTACTGAGGGGGGTGCTTGCAAAAGCCATGGCTCCTGGATGACTATTCTCAGATGGGAACATCTCTTACTCACCCTTTTCATGCTGGGGATTCTACCATCTCCAGGCTGCAGTGCTGAGGCAAGGCTCACATCCAGATGTCATTTCAATTCCATTGGCAAAATAAGCAGTTCTGATGGCAGCAGTGGCAGCTATAAGTGCCATGTTCTGTACAGAATCTGAGGAGAAAAAATTTAAAACAGGATATTAAAAGCACAGAAATCAAACAATTCAGCATGAATATTCTGGTCTTTGGTGCTGGGCCATATAACACCAAGGTCTCAGTGCTTGCATAGCTGAAGCTGCTCTTGTAACTCCCCAGAGTCAGACATACTGTTACATTAATGGTTTTCCTAATATGCACTCCAGAAGAAAAGCTTAGCATATTATTTTCACTTTTAGTATCAATACATATATGTAGCTAACATTATTCAACAGAGTGCTTTAAGACAGAATTTAAAAAAAAATAGAGAGAGATCTTAGTTATATAATTCATTGCAGAAGTAAAAAATTATACACAGTCTCCTAACAGAGAGAGATTAGAACAGATAAATAATGAAAAGATCACAATAGCTGTATTTCTCAGGATCTAGTTTATACTGTTAACCTAAGTACTGTACACTAGTCATGATTAGGCACATGGCTCATATAAAAAATGCAGTGCATCTGCTCTTCACAAGAGCAATACCCATGCCATGCTTTTTCCCAGGCTTTGCAGGTGCTGGAATGTGCACTTTCCGTGTGTTGGCAGTGCATATCAAGTGTTGCCCTGTCTACTTGAGATTCTTTTCACTGAAGGATGCCCAAGGCATGTAGGAAAGGAGATAATGTGATAGAGAGATGAAGCAGTTCTTAAGGTGATGTTTCAGTTGTTAGTGGCACAATTTTTTGCTTTCACTAAATGACTCCTTTTTCTACGCATCATGCACTGTAACACCACCTCCCTTTCACTGTGGGTTAAAGGTCCTCTGGAAACAAGGATGGTTCTAGCTGCTTTCTGAAGATTTTCTAGAATTAAAAAAGAGAAAAACTCATTGGGACTAAATGCAAGATCTCATAAATTCAGAAAAAAAAAAAAAAAAAAAAAAAAAAACACCACAGGACAAAACCCTACCATATACCAGCCAGCAGATCTGCAGGCACACCATCCATCAGGGATCCCAGTTAAAGTCTCTCTGTTGGCACATCTGGGGTCCTTCACCTCAGCCCAGGAACTGTAACCTGAAGAAAATGCACAGCAGTGGCATTCTTCAAACCTCCTGCATTCATTCAAAAGAAATCTGGCTTCAGAAAACAAGTATTTCCCAAGGAAAATCTGTTCAGCTGAAAGCACATCAATTTCTCCTTATGTCCAGCCTTGCCTCCTGATACTCACTGCTGGGGCTGAGTGGTGGAGGGCAGCACAGCACTGTGCCTTTCAGCTGGGGCAAGGCCTTGGCTGGGCCAGCCAAGGGCAATCTTCCTCAGTCTCAACTCCTCGAAACACCCCTGCATTCCCAGAGCGATTTTGCCAATCTGAGCTGGCTGACCCAGCACAACCATCCTGTTCTGCCCCTTCATTAGATCACACAGGCTTGGAAACTGCTGAACCAAACCAGTACCAGTGAAGATTCAGCTGGGTATGCTAATGGAGAAAAGGCTTCCCCCAGTGAACATTTCAGTCCTTAGTGATTGAGACTCTGATCTTAATTTGCTTGTTAAACCAGAATTTCAGTGGCTAGATAGTGTTCTGTAATCTCCGGTGCAAGGGCCTGAATCTGTTGTTATCTTAAGTGTCATCAACATTCAGCAGTGTGGCAGCTATCACCAGGCAGTTCAGAAAGGCTTATTTAATTGATACTTTCCATTTCAAATACAATTTGCAGTTGGTATGTGGTGAGAAATGCATCTCACCATGCAAATTTTTATGATGCTGGAGCACAAGAAAAAGGGTGCTGCTTTTCTTTTGTGAAAAAGCTTGAAATGTAGCTTAAGAAGCAGAATATTCAACTCTTTGTGAAAGTTGCATTCACTTAGATCAACTAAATCACATTAAATTCCAGATTATTTATTTCTGTATATAAGCTAGTACACATGCAAAATACAGAAAGTAGCATATAATGTTTGGAAACAGAATAAGAGGCTTCAAAAAGAATTTAAAATAGTGCAGTGCAAGGGAGCCTGAGACAGAAATCTAATTCAAGTTAGAGAGCTCCAAAATTACCCAAGCCTTTCTACAGAGGTTTTTTGTTAAAATAACACAAATCTCAGAAGAATAGCCAATCTTGCTCTATCACCACGGAAGGTCAAGAGATTTTAGCAAATACAACTCACAGGATTTTTTCCATATAGTTTAATTGATAGAACCTAAGGGTAGGCAAAACCATTTGACCATCTCATCTGACATCTTCTGGATCACAGACCACTGCATCTTACCCAGCTGCCCTACACCAAGCCTAATTGTGTTCAGCTAAGCCCTAACACTTCTTTTCTTTCCTGTAAGAGACCTGTTCTCTGAACTGCACCTTTATGTTTCTAAGGACTATGCCTGCCTGCAGGGGCAAGTGCCATGTTGCAAGACAGAGCTTTGAACAGAAACACACAGACACATCCATATACTGTACAGCTGTGTAGATGTGACTTTATCTCGGTTTGCTCCTCCTTTTAGTCTTCAGTAAAGAAAAAGCCTCCTAGATTTTAAAACATGGCTAATTTCTATGCAAGAGGGGCCATTACAGCTAGAGATTAACTATTTTACTGTTATTTCTCACAAGAGCAGCTGTAGCCCTGGCTCAGCCTCCCAGCCTTGGCCACAGTTACGTCCTAAACCAAGAGCAGCCCCTTCAGCCTCTCCCCTAAAAACCCATGGTGAAAAGCTGGTGCTGACAAAACATGAGTTTCTTTTACACGCTGTCACGGAGTTGACCAGATCAATCTATGTCCGTGACAGGGGCACAGGGGCGGCAGGCCCCCCCCCCACCCCAGTCCCACAAAAATAGGAAGGAAGGAAGGAAGGAAGGGAGGAAAAGAACAGCGGCAACAATCTATGGAGGAAGACTTATTTTACTGTAATACCGGAATGCAAGATAACACAATATATACAATTTAATTGAAATTGAGATTAATAAATCAGACAAGATGAGAGAGAGAGTTCCTGGGACCGAGTCAAACCTGGAAAGCTTGGAACGGCTAGGAAAGCACCCTCCAGCACCCACTGCAAGGCAGCAAGAGAACACCCCCCATCCAGAAGGGCCAGATCCCGTGACTGCTGTAATGTACAGGGATAGGTACCTGGAATTGGGGCATTAACACTTTAATGCCCCATACACTACAGGATGTTTTGATGTGGAATACTGAAACCTGGAAAAACAAAAAACACAAAACCATGATACACACAGACTCTTGTGCCACTCACAGTAGTCTCCAAATGCTATCCCAGCTGCAGACAAAAATTTTTCCCCAGTGTTTCCTGCCATTGCTTTATCCAATGCAGAAGTTAAATATAGGAGTGGTGTATATCTTCATCTTTTTCCTTGCCACCATCAATCTGACTAGGACCAGATGGTCCTGTGCACTTGGCAACCAGCACAGGAACTCACCCTTGGGAATGTCAGCTAGGACTTCAGTTTCTGGGCCTGGCTGTGAACCCACCCATTTCTTTAAACCTTCCTTTTTCAGGAGCAGATTTAAACCAAGATGTTAGATATGAAGCACTTTTGTCTTCTTTTCACGTCTCACTCAGACAGCTCCATCCAGCCTCTCCCATTCTTGGTTTATCAGGCTGTGTGGTGGCTGAAATCCTTTTTAATTCAAACACTGCTGAACCTTCTTCTAGAGACACGACAGAGCGCTCCCAGCCCAATCCCCTTCCACATATCTTGGGTGAGCACATACTTAGATCCCCCAAGCACAGTGATAATTTCTCCTTACCAGCAGAGCCAGTCATTATTTATTATATCACTCTCTCGCTTCTTCAGTTTCTCCTAGTGGGAACATTGCAGTGGCTGCTGGCTGGAAAATTAGCCAAGGGAACTTCTTCTGTTGGTCTCTTTCCTCATTATACTAGTAAAAAAAATTTAACTGTGACATTCTCGCTCTCTCTGTATATATATATCAACACAGGTTGGAAGCACACTGTAGGGGCTAATAGTGAGTAATTTAACTGTGGCTCTCTCACACGTTTTACCCTCATTCTTTCTCCAGAGTAGCAGCAGCAGAACAGTATGTTCATGTATTGTTGCTTCACATTATAAGCAGTACTTGCAAGTTTATGTTGAATCTCACTCTTTCCACTAGGTTGTTTTTTTTCATGTGGATGTGATGTAATTTCTTCCAGCATCAAGGGGCTGACATAAATTACAGAGACATTCAGGCAATCTGAAAGAAAAGTTTGGCATTTTTTTACCCCTTATGAAATGGCTTTAAAAGAAAAAAAAAAAAAGAAAAAACAAATAAACAAAAAAAAACACCAAACAGCAGAGGAAACTCTCACTGGAAGAAAGTTCTGTTTATGCACACACAATGTCAGCAATATGTTAAAATCCATTATATTCATAAGCATCTAGAGAGGTCATTCTCTTAAATTTGGAATAGACCTGTCTGTAGGCTATCTCTATCAGTGGAGATATCACTGAAGACAGAATTGGTGTTGTTAGCTGTTAGGACAGGAGCCATGTGAAGTACATTACAGAGAACATTTTTCCTGTCCCACTGTACAGCTCAGGCCAGGAACCTGGTCTGGTTTCATTTCAAGAAAATGAGTAGGAGAAGGTTCTGTGCTCAGCAGTTCAAAAGAGCTGCTGGCATGACCAGGTGACTATTTTCATGTATTGGGATATCCATGCCAAGCGCATACAATCCACTCCATGGGTGGAGGAACACCCACACTTGGTCTGGTGGAACAATTTTCTGAAATAATGATGTATTTGGGACTGGTCATAACAAATCATATGACTCCACAGAATCCTTTCTAGAAACAAATCCAAAGGGGAACTACAAATGATAGAATCACAAATGCTCAAACTTGTTGAAACTTTGGATTTCTATATTCATGATTTGACCCAAATCTGTCATATATAAATACACATTCTTCTATAAATATAGATATAATTTTGTGACTTATAATGAAGTTTATGAAAAGAAAAATCTGCCTCAATATTTTGCAGAACAAGCAGAAGTTGAGGTTAAGGATGAAAAAGCATGGAAACAAACTCATTTTTCTTTTTGCCTCAATAGGACTTTTGGTGGTGACACCCCTGACTACAGCTCTGCAACTCTTCATGTATAGCAGGTGCTTTCTAATTATTTTATTTCCTGCGTCAGTCTGCTTGTCCTGATGAAAACTACCACTTGCAGGAGGCAGCTATTGTACCCAAAGGATGTGTCTGGGGACTTTGATTTCCTTGAAGGCACCAGGGGTACCTCCTCTTGCTCAGTCCTCTCCTTCCCACTCCCCACGCCCACTTCATCTGCTCAGCCAGCTTGTGTGCTGCAGCAGTGTGTAACTAGCTGGATAACTCCACGTACCAAGCAATGCAGATGTCAGATGCTGGCTCTTGCCCAAAGGGAAGGAGGACGAGGACAGTAAACAAAGACCTCGATGTCCTCCATTTTGGAGCGCCTGCTGTAAGTTTTACTCTCTTCACTTTGAATTATAGTGGCAGTGCTTTGAGCAACTACATCTGAAGTACTCCAGCAACATCACACTCTTGTTCCACCACCACTCTGATGACCACCAACGTAATTCAAAGAGAAAGAGTAAAAACTCACCTCTAGGTATAAAAAAAGAGAGAGAGTTTATTCCCTGCCAGAAGAAACAATACGACCAGAATTATGGCAGTTTCTACCCTGAACTGTAAAACTAATGCTTTCTGTTAGCCAGTGAATAAAACTGTCCTTTTTCAGGAAAACCATCTTTCACACTTATAATATTATCCTTCCACTAGCTGCTGAACACACCGGTTTATTATGTCTAGATTTTTTTCTATCACAGAAAAGATAACAGTGAAAAAATGTAATGTATATTTAGCTGCTTATGGAAAAGGAGGGAAGGAGAAGAATCTTTCTATATTTGCATTGCTAATTAGCAGAAAACAGTGATCAGTACAGTACATACGTTTTGAGAGATAAACAAACATTGCACTATATCTGAATATGCAACTGCACCATTTGTATAGTTCATGTTGCACCCAGGCTTTTCCACAGGGCTCCGCAAAGGACACACTGAAAGCCCCCAGTGGTGGGCTGGAGGGAATGTTGGGGGTATGATTTGTTTACCCCGGAAAGGGCAATGCAGGGCACCACTTGATTTTCAATGTCATTTTGGTGTTTCTTCACCCCCAAACAAATTTACCAGCTGGGCTGACGAATGAAAAATAAATTTAAGAGCCTTGTCCAAGGTCACCCTAAGGAATGAGCAAGTCAAGCCACTTACTCAAGGGCACTGAGTGATTCAGTAGCCCAGCCTACCTCCACCTTGCTTCAGGTCATCTGTGCCAACCTCTGCCCCTCTCACCACACAGCCTTCCCCATGCAAACAGCACAGTGTCAAGATAACAGCAAAGGCAGTGAAGTGCCCTGCACCATCCATCCATCCACTGCATGAGATAAGAATAGTTCCTTAAACCCTTGTTCAAGGCAGATGCTTTCCTGCACTGATTTTTTTTTTTTTTTTTTTCCTAAATGTCAGTGTCTATCCACAAGTTACAACTTGATGTACACCCCAGCGCCTGGATGTATGAATAGCTTTACAAGAAGAACACAAATCTGAACTCAAACCTGAAGCAAATACTTAAGAAGCTGCCATGGCACAAGATATTATATAGCTTGAAATAAACACTGCCTCATAACAAAGAGGTCATTTCATTAGGAAAATGCAGTAACACTAGCTGCGTATCAGGCTTGACAGAGGCTTGATTTCTGCCAGTTCACATACAAGGTCTCAAAAATAGCAAATACCTTCTTGTTGCTCTCATCCACGAGTATTCTCTTTCAGGGCTCGTTCATGAAATCACCTTTGTGGAGATCTCTTTTCTAACTTCCATAGCTTTTCTTACCTGGATTTAAAATTTTACATTCAGCAGTATTTTTAGAGAGTTTAACCAAGAAACCCAGAGTTTCTGAGCTGGAAGTCTCTCCATTTGCCTGCTGTGACACAGAGAGTATCTACACAATAATAGAGTACCTACTTACAGTCCTACATGGTGCTGTCCAGCTGTCCATAGAGGTTAGATATCCAGGTTAAGCTCAGCCCATCTGGGACTCCCTGTCTACTCCTCCCTTTCCCTGATTAAGCCAGGGGGCAGGCTGTTTACTGTAGGTTAAACCAACGCAAAATCATTCCATGCAGGTGAAGCTCTTTGAGTACATGATGCTGGCTTTGGTGCCACTCGGGTTTAGCTTCATCTTCCACTGAGCTGACTCTGTTCTTCTGCTCAGCTGGGTTAACTCGTCAACATGGCATGAGCTACATGCGCATCGAGGAAAGCTCCCCAGCCCTCATCTGGAAACATGTATTTGGTAAGTTGTATCCCAGAGCATCCCCTCTCAATCCTCATCTACTGATTTCAGCCAGGTTAGCTAACACACGATTTACCCATAGGAAGATGATTGTTATCTACTCCTCTTCTTTCCCTAGACTTTAGCCATTGAGCTGTCTTTAAAACCTGGATTCTGACACTGATTACATTCATGCCAGGTGATTAACATCAGTTGTGTTTTTTTGTTTTTTTTTAATGATTAATAGTATAATTTATACACTTACACTACTTAAAAAAAAAAAAAAAAGTCATTTTAAGTACTCTCAGGTCCCTGTATGAAAAGTCAATTTCAATATTTTCTTTTATAAATCTGATCTCTAACTTGAATCTGATTCCTGTCAACAAGGCACCCTATCTGCTCAGAACAAGAGAGGACAACCTGACATCTGCAGCCAATTCAAATAAAAATCCTTGAATTAATATTAAATAGGTAGCAGCTTTAAGAGCGTGTTTGTTTGTTTTATAGAAATCACACCGTTCTTTTGAAGAGCCAATAGGGCTTTTACTCACAGCTGCTTTTAAACAATCTGGATATTAACTTCACTGAAAACCTCTGAGTAACTTTCAGCAATATTCTCCAGACAGGTGTTTGCATAATATGCATCTCACAAATACCTTGGGTAGAGAGTTAAGGAGTTTTACCATGTGGTTATTAGCGGCTCCAGTGCTGAAATGCTGTGATGGGCCATACAGACCCTGTGACTGGCTTCTTGGGGCTGAACAGGCCTGCTGCTTTCTTGGTAATATGAACCAGAACAGCGCTCTGATGTTCAGAGGTTGTTCAGAGACAATTTTTGTGCTTTGCAGGAGTGAATATGAGAAGAATGAAAAACAAAACAAACCATCCCAGCTCTGTGTTTCCCCCTTGGTGTTTCTGTGATTGCAGCCCCCCTCCTTTTGCATGTTTCTTCTAGTCCCCATGAGAACAGTGAGACAGTCATTAGCAATTAGCCCAGGGAGGGAGAGGCTAATTGTATCAATTAGCACTGGAGCACCAGGTGGGGAGACTTAGAGGCCAGTCAAGAGGGGACCAATAAGATGATTGTCAGGGTTAGTGAGACAGCACCATCTGAGGAGGAGGAGGAAAAGAAAGGGAAAAAGGGGCAAAAGACCTGCTGATTACATCTATTTGTGTCTTTTGTTTCTGCTTTGAAACCATCTTTTCAAAATGCTTAAAAAAAAAGGATGGATCACTCAAATCTGTGCCTTAGGTTCTGTGCAAGGTCTACTGGGGAACCAGCCTCAACGTCTTCCTTCACAGCTCATGTGATTCAGAGCAGCTTTATTTTCTCCTGATCTTCAAGCCTCTTTAGAGGTCCAGAATAGATTAGTTGCCACCCTGAGTAGTGTTCACCCACATTTTAAGCCTTATGAAGTCCTTGTGGTGTCTTCCTCATAGTACAACATCTTGTCTTGCTTCTTCCACAGAAACAAGTGTAAATCAAGGGCACCTCTTATCCCCCCGTGCCCTGAATTAAAACTGCATTACACTGACACATGCTCAAGTGACAGGATAACATACCTGATCACAGTAGATCACGTTATAACAAGTCTTAAACAACATTCATCAACCTCATTTTTTGAAACAACCATTTGTCTCCATGGGTTTTAGCGCAGTGCCTAAATCATACTCCAGGACATATTGAAATGAGGCACACAGCTCCACATTTCAGTAAGGCAAAGCCTAGAAGAGATGCTCTCCATGAGCTATTCTGCATCCGTGATCTGAATTTTTACTCTCAAAGTGCACTGTAACATATCAATACCGTGTAAACTGCCAAAAGGAACCACAGAGAGATCAAACAATTAAAACAATAAGAGTATGGAGTTGTACAAATTAAAAATACCCCCAGTGCCATACCTACTTACGACAACTTCTATGGTGGTGCTTTATACCAGATCTTCTCACTGAAAGGCAGGATCCATGAGTCAGTCTGCCTCCTCTACTGTGTGCGGGAGACCCTGCGGCATCACCAGAACTGAAGAGTGACACTGTCTTATGAATGGGGCATCCCCTGAATGAGAGCAATTGCTCTCATTTTCCAGTATTTCTCTATCAGCGTGTCACCTGTGCTCAGAGTGACCATTTGTTGCATGGGAAACACTAGCAGGAGCTCAGGGCTTTGGGCTGGCACGGTGATGATGCGGTACAATGGCAAAATGCTTACACTGGGGAATTTTTGCATGGGACAGGGCTGGCCTTGTCCCCATTTGCCCCAGTGGCCACACAATCCCTCCTCACAGAAACCAAGACCAGTTGCTCAGCCAAAACCTCACTTTCTGGGATGTTATAAACCACCTGAAAACAAACACAAAACCCCTTGAGGCTCAGGAAAGACCAGCAAACCATAAAGGCCAAGTGAGATAGTCCAAGTCCAAATTAGCTACTCTGAACAGTATATGGTCAGTGCAAAATCCTTCAGCTTTTTTGCTACTAGTAAAAGAAAAAAAAAAAAAAAGAAAAAGAAAAAAAAAGAGGTGCATTTTAGCACCTTTCCACAGTTTAATAAGTAAATGGCCTATATTAAATGGCTGGCAACAAATGCACTCTCCTTGTTTTCCTTCCTTCTTAAATGTTTCCTGGCATGGTGACAGGTAAAGCATAATACAGCTTGGCAATATGGCTTTTACATGGTGAAACAGCTCCTCCGTGCTACGCTAGAATACATATTACTGTGACAAGGGGCTTTATTTTGAATTATCTGCACATACTAAAAGCCAGTGGGAAATTGAAGATGAGTTTAGTGAAAACTGTGTATGATTTTGTCACCACTGAGCAGAAAATTTTGGATGGAAATCATGGAGTGTGGGGCTTAATCACTACTCCTTCTGGTTGGCACACGATGGAAGGCAGCCCCAGCCATTAAAAAATCACTTGGGAAAGGGGGATGATTATTCAGCATTAAACATGTGTCTGTGGCACTGAATTGTTCAGATCACTTGGGGAAGTAAGTCATCTACTTTTCAACCTGACAGTGCTTTTTGATGAAAACAGTGCAGAGAGCTGGACAGAGCACTTACACAAAGCTGATAGATGAGATGGTTGGAGAGGATTTATCCTGTGGCAGGGGAGCTGGGAAGGACTAAAGCTGTGCTGACTTCTAAGCATGATGATGAGATGAGCAGGCTGTGCAATTATTTCCTAACATATATGTGAGAGCAGAGACCCACACATGCTGCTCTCTTTGGAGGTAGTCTTCCCCTGAGCCATCCTTGCACCTCACAAAGGCATTTTCACTTGGCAGCTCTCTGAAATTTAGGAGCTGTTCTGCATTTCAAATTTAGGAAATATCTTGTATCTGGAAGGTGCTGTTAAACAAAGGTCTTACTTGCTTTGTGGGCTGAAGATAAAATGCTGAAGACATTCTGACTGCTACACGTTTGTGCTGGGAGATGAAAATGACCAAGAGGAGAACAGAGAAATTTTTGAGCCAAAGAGTTGTTCTATTTCTCTCTCATATTTTATGGCCAGATAATATTGCTTTCTTTGGCCAGCCTAGGAGGGGTTTTACAATGGCCATCGCTCTGGTGTTGGATGCTTTTTTTAAATTTAAGAATTGTATTTATCTAATATCAAAATGAGAAAACCTCATATTTTCAGATTTTTTTAGATTGACTTGGAAAAATTCATGCTTGGGTCATTTTTACTATCCCACATCCACCAGAGGCCTCAGACAGCAATTTGACAAGGAGCTCTGAAGACCAAGAGAATGTGTCAGAGTGAGTAGGGCCCGACATAAAAAAAAAAAAAAAAATAAGAATACCCTGCACAGGTGTATACCACCTCATTAAATGTGAAGACTGGTACCTTTACTGTCTCAGCTATCTCAGCCATTAAGAGATCTCATAGGGAGAAACCATCTCTCCATTTCTCTGGTATCCTAGTCTCAGCATAACCTATGGCTTTCATAGAGCAGAGATGCAGGAAGCACTGCCAGAGGGAAAGTTGAGGCAAAAAAGTAACCACAAGCTTCCGACGTTGCCTATCACTGACCACACAGCAACAACCCCAGCAAACAGAACAACCAGCTAAGCTGACTAACCAGATGTAAATATTGGTGAATGAGGACAAATAAATGGAAAGCATGTTCTTTGCCATTACTGTTACATGAACTCCTTGTGAATCATGAGAAATGGGGACACCCCAAAATAAAAGTAACCATCAAAAATGAGGGGCAATGAGGGACTTGCAGTTACCTGGCCAGTTCCATCAGCTGCTTCTTATGACTTTCAAGTGAACAAGCACATCTTCACCAGTTGCACTGCAACCTAGTAGCCTTCAGCCATACTCCTTGCTATAAAGATGAGCTCTGACTATACTTTGAAGACAGGAACCCGATTTTATAGTCTGTCAACAGGCGAATTATTTCTGAGGCACTTGATTAATAATGTAGGACATCAATGATCTTGGAAAATTTTAACATCAGTGCTGTACTTAGCTGAACAGAACAGATGTTGACATCTTTGCTGCTGTTCCTTGGCTGAAGACAGATGTTTGCAAGGTTAGATGGGAAAGGCAAGAGAGTATGGCCACTCAGGAGTCAGCGGAAAACACGTGCAGCTTCCTCATGTGGGAACTCAATCTGTATCCTGGGAAGTCTTTTAGATTATAATTGCTGCATAATTAAGTACATGCCAGTGCCATTTCTTAGGAGCTGAGACAAGGAACATGCTCTTGATACTTGTATGATGATGTCTGAATAGTCCTTGCATGGCAGAGAAAGTAGAGTGTATTAGGGAAGAGCAATAAATACTTTCAACTGCTCTATTGGATTGGATTTTTGAAGGGTCCTCCTGTCTCAGATGCTAATGGAGTGGCTTAATTTTCCTTGAAATGGTCATAATAAACTCAGGAAAATGTAATTCATGGATGAGACATGATATCTGGTGTTGAAAAAATCCTAGGTATTCTTAATGTCTGAAAAGAGATTGTTCAGCAACAGATCAGCTGTGTAAAAAACATGACCTCTCTAATGCTTCCAAGTTCAAAATGATTTGCTGGGTAAGTGTCGTTTGAGCAAGTTAAAGCTTCACAGTTTACTAAAAGATGTCTTTTGTATTCTGGTCCAAGTATGACTACACCAGAAAATGCTTTCCCTACATCATCTGAAATACCAAATGTAAGGCAAAATTTTGTTTCAAGCTTCACAAGGAGGAAAATTCTCTCCACCTACTATAATACACAAACTACATAGTAAATCACCCTTCTGAAAGCATTGCATCCATTCCAATGTTTAAAGGCTTCTGTAAATCTCTCATTTCTTTCAGAGCATAAAGTACCCTATGTTACAGATGCTTTCACCTTGAGTGTTGAACAGGCAAAACAGTTTTGGGGGTGAAGAGGTAAAAGTACATCCCATCTGATCTTGGGGTGCTGCTCTCAGAGCTGCTCCATTGACCAGTCCCAAGAGAAGCTCCAAAGCAAGCTTCTTCTTGTGGGAGGTGCTTGTAGGAGTTCAGACATGGTTACACTTTTTCCAGGTATAGAAAATTTGCTGTGGTCAGTTGTCTTCTTTCCAGTTTTGCTTTTATCAGACAGAGAATTTTTCACACAGGGGCTTTTCTACAGGCTCTAGAGAAGTCACTAAGAGCTTTCCCTGTTTGTGCTGTGGGAACAGAAGCTTTAATCACACTGCCCTTGGTTACATGGACAGGTGAGCTCAGGCTTTTAAGGATTAACGAGATAAAGTTGAGAAGGAGTTGGGCAGAAAAAATGGTTAAGGGAAATGGTCTTGACTTACTCAAAATCTTGAGGTAAAGGATGAATGTGGCAGGAAACCAGAGCGAGTAACTTTCATAAAAAATAATCCTAAACAGAAAATGCATTCGTGCCCTCAGACTCCTCTGGCTCCTATGCTGAAACCAGTAGGACCATTACAGCAAGGAAGAAGGTTAACGAGCAGCTCCTTCCCTGGGCCAGCAGATACTAGGCAGAAACTGGCTGGAGGGAGCCCAGAGCTGCTCCTAGGCTATTGCCACAAGAGAATTACCTCGTCCTGTCACCACACGATTCAGAGAGGTTTGAAGAGGTTCACTGCTGTAGGATTAACGGCCTTCAAGTGCTAATTAGCTGATAACAAACTTGCTGTGGGATTAAACATGCATCATCCAGACCATGTGTCGTCTGATACACTTTCAGATGAAAAACTGCCCCACCAGAGGTGCCATCTACATACGAGGTGTACATGGTGTTTGTTATCATGTAGGTACTACTGAATGATTTGGGAAGGAACATACTTGAAAAATTTAAATCTTCTCAAATTATTAGGGAGAATTAGAAAACAAGCATTAAAAAAAAAAAAAAAAAAAAAAAAAAAAAAAAGAAGGTAATTGTTATTATTAAATCTGCTCTTGTGCTTTGTAAATCTGAACCAGTAATTACCTTCCATATATACAACTAACAAAATATGGTCCATCAGACCATGTCATCTACCATTATTTGTCTATCTTTATGTAACAATTTCATCATTTGATCAAATAATAGCAGATTCCACAATATGTCATTCAAGTATCCCCAGTTTATCTATAATGATTTTCCTCTTGTCAGCTCATTTCTTGAACCTTTGCTGAATCTGGTTTCAATGGTACTATAAACAATCATCATTGCATTGTAAAACTGGAAACTCTCCACTAAAATAGTGTTTTGATCTGGGTTGCCATAGTAATAAGTCTGTGCTCCCCTCTTTGGAGGCCTTGTTATATGAAGTATCTGTGATTTGCTCAGAATGGCCCCAGTTCATCTGTCAAAGTGGGTTTTTCCTTTTTTAAAATAATGATCTAGAAAATCCCACAGTGGCAACAAATATTTTACAACCATAACGAGAAACATTGTATCACTCAAGCTTTGTAAATCTATGCCATTATTGCATTAGAATAAATCACTTTCCTTAGGTATATTACTTAGAAATATGCAATTCTAATTTTAGAGCGTGTATTCAATAGGGGGTATTTATTTTTTATGTAAAGAGAATTATTAACTTTGACTTCAAAAATACATCACATGTCAGATTGTGTTTAGAGGCCCTGCAGCAAAAAGAAAAAACTGAGATTCTTTCTTATTTCTATCAAAATACCGCAAATATCCAGTCAGTTTCAGATTTAGTTACTCTATTCTATTCTTAAGCGCTGATTTTTATAATGAGATCAGATATTACCACAGGTTTTACAGCTGTGTGCTCAGATAAATGATAGTCAGATTATATACTTGTAAAAATTAGAAGTCCTGAAAATTGATCAATGACACTACAGAAATATGTCACTATACATTGTTTTAAATAAAAATGCTCCGGTCAGTTACGCTGATTTGATACATGAACTATGATATTTCCTCCTGCAGGAATGAGAGTAAACAAACACTACATCAAGGAGCTGGTGACACACTCCACGGCAAGAAGCGAGGACGGAGCTCATATTTTACCTAAGACAAATGGTTAAGTTGGTTACTTTATGTAAGCCGCTACCAGCTACAGGATTACTTCATGTAACTCACTGTCAGTTACTGCCTCGTAATGCCTGACAAGGGAATATTAAAATCATCAGTGGGAGAAAGTACGGGAAGAATCCATCTGCATTCAATGAATTCTAATTAAAAAGTAATTACCGTACTGTGAAGAATCTGCCAGCCCCAGCCCCTGGCCCTCCCCTAACACACTGGACTTGGGTAAACAGGCAGGAAGGCAAGGGGCAGTGCATATGCAGATTTCCTTACATTTTGCTGGTGACTTAGTTCTGAGTAGCGCCAGATCACGGGATGTCTTCAGGAATAGTTTTATATCATTTTGCCAGGTAGATCCCCAGAAGACACCATGGGGGCAGAGGTGCTACACATCTTCTGTTATAATTGACCTGGGCTTTGAGATTTCACTGTCATGATGTATCCCAGAATGGTGCATGATGGGAAGAAACTTGTTATTCCTCTAGCAGTGCCAAATGGACAAGATCAAGTAGACCTGGGACTTGAAAAAAAGGAAGAAATATTGACAGATAAGTAACCACTCCAGTAAATGACAGGCAGGCACAGGAAGCCTGATTTCCATGGGATTTGGGGGTAATCTATTAACCTTAAAACATTTCAGTGCAAATTTAATGGATTAAAAAAAAAGAAAGTAAAAACATTAGGTGCTTAATTGAAATTATTAGGTCTGTCTTGATTTCTTTTTCTCCCTGCAAGTTATTGGTGTGGGGAAAAAAAAAATCCACAAAAAAAGAGCAAGAAATAGCTTAAATTCAACCCAAATATTTATTCATTGGGTTATCAAAATTGTATCTACAATGCAATTCAAGAACGTTAAAGGCGTCGTCTCAGAAGCTGTCATATTTATGACATTGTGACTGGCATTGAAACAATTGTTTTGTGTTCATTTGGATGGTAGCTAATCAACAGCTAGGGAAATGCTAGAAGTATTGTCTACAAGGCAGAATGGACTAATTAAGAGCAGAATTTGTCCCTTGCAACTTCTATGCAATTTAGTAAAGTCAGTTCTACCACAGCTTGCATGGTTGCAGTACCCTAGAAGGGTTCTTCTGGGTGTTATGTACAAAAACATGTGTTCATCATCCAGGATGAAGGGCCAGTTCTCCACATCATTGTGGTCTAGAACAAAAGGAAATCAAATTCTGGATTCAGGTTCCATTGTAGATTTCTGTAACATCTATTTTGAAATGTTCTCACCTTTCCATTGTTGACAGACAGGTTTTTTCTTGCACTGAGAGGTAGGCCTTCTCTTGGCCAAAAGAAGAAGGTTCCTTGGAATTCTGTTAGTGTTTGGTTGAGACTCCAAATGGTTACAAAAACCATTCCTGCTATCACACTCATCCGTCACTGATGAATGATTGTATCGTCCAAGACTGTCTGGATCAACTGTATCCAGACTCACGGCACAGCGGCAGTAATATTATACATTGCCCTGGGCCCCACTGAACAGGCAGTTGGAACAGAGCGGGAAGTAGGATGAAAAAGCTGAATTCCTTCCACCCTGCAACTCTCTAAGCTGACTGTATTCCTGCTATGACCCACTCACACCTTTTGCAGTACCAGCTTTAGGAAAAAGCTTAAAGAAAAAAACGTGGGACAAAATGGAAAAGGGGATAACACCCCCCTGAAACACACTTTACAATGCAGTTCACCTCCAATTATTCTTAATCTACTTCTTCTCTGCCGCAGTTCAAATTGATTATTCTTTGGTCTGCACAGCCTTGAGAACAATTATTTATATGATGTGAACACAAGGTGCAGATTATTCCCTTCTTCCTTGCTACAATATTTCCATTTTTCTTTAAGACTGTTACACTCCCCTCAATCACTCTTTCTGCAAGTTATATTATGTCATACACTCAATCTTCCCAGTAGATTACATTTTCCCCTGGCTGTTCCTGTTGTTATCCTCTGGACAGATTCTCATTGATCAATCTCTTCTGGGGATTTGCCTGTTATCCTGCCGAATAGAGTAAGAGTTGGGCCTAGATGTGAGGTATGTTGACAAAAGAGAGGGGTTTGTTGCTCACTGAGGTTGGCAGAGGCTCACAGGAGAGATGATGGAGGCTTGGGTCCGCACATCCATATTACCAAGCATGGGGTTCAATTCTGGAAAGATCAATAGCCTTTGGCAAAATCCTAGAACATGTAAGTATATTCTTACCATGAAGTATAGGATTAGTTCATTAAATTCATAATGTATAGATTCAAGCTTACATCTGAATCTTTACAGGAACAAGGCACTACAAGATGTATTAAGAAAACAAACAAACGAACAAAAAAAAAAAAACCACCCCAAATTCTGCTGACCTTCTGTTGATGATTTTAATTATTTAAACTCAAAACCTTTTCCCCTAGTTCCGTTTATAGGTTAATATAATGAAATTAAATTACCTTCTGATATTTTCTCCCAGGAAGTTACATGAAACCTGATTCTCATTTAAACCATGCCTGCTTTTGGCTTGCTTTTTGTATGTACTAGGATGTGAATTAGGTACAATAAAATATACTCCCACTTAAATGTCACAGTGATATATAATGTAGCATTAGAATAAATGAATGCTGGACCTTGATATTTTAGATACAAGTGGATTTTCTAAGTTTTGGATCTAAGTATGATCTAAAAGCAGATGTCGTTATATTTCCAGTGAAGCATTATTAGCCATAATGCCTTAATATACATTTTCATAAAATAGTAATGTAGATTTTTCAGTGCAGAATTTGGTTGCTTTGGGAATAGTAGGAGAGGGAATATTTTGGAGTCTGAAATATGCTTTAATAACTACTTGTTAATTATCAATATTAGTTAACTTGTTAATTACAATGCTATATGGTCAGTTTTATAAGAGTTCTCTCTTGACCTACCCTGCTCTTGCCCACTACACCCACACCTCCATCAGCTCAGACAGACACAGCATTACTTTCAGTGTTCTCATGCAGCTGGAGGCTAGGTGGGGTAAAGGCTCATACCAGTCTTACACCATTTCCACCTCTTTTTCTTCACACCTAAAATCTCTTAATTATAACAGTGAAGAACATAACGGGGAAAGCGTATCGACTTGTTTAATTTAAAACAGGTTATGTGAACTATCTTTACAATAACTACTTGTTTCAATAATTTATAACTATGATGCTATACCTGACAAAATCATTCAGATAACTAGAGCAATGTGCACTTTAAGTTTAAAGTCAAGGTCTTCTTGCTCATTTTAATGACTTCTCTTGTGCACAAAGATATTAATATTCCTGTGAGCAAACATGGCACTGACTCATTAATCAATAAGAGCTGGCTCCTCTACATAATAACAATAGCTGTACTGGATAATTAACTTCTGTTCCATTGACTTTAGTTTGTACATAATTTCCAGTGGCTGACACTGGATAATAAAAAGCTTTCCAGCTGACAGGCGCCCTTTAAAAACCTTTTTACTAGTTTAGGAAAGTGATCCACGCCTACTGTTGTAAGTAAAATAAAGTGTAGGTGTCGGTGTGTCTCCGTGCCATATTTAAATGGTAGCAACTGGCAATAAATAAAAGACCTAATAAATATTGTAAGGCTTCAGCAAGTCTTGCTGTTAAATTGTAGCGAACTGAAAGATTTGCATTTTTCTGTCATGTAGTTATAGTCAGGCCAAAGATAAAGGCGCATCTACAATTAAATGACTATTCTATATAACTGGCAGATTTCCTCAGTACAGACTGAGATAAGAAACGCAGATCTGCCTGCATCAGCCTTTTTCCTCAAAAATGTTTTTAATGCTAGGTTAAGTACAGCAAAGATAGCAATCCCAGAATCTCTACTGTATCCTTAGGAGACTAGTGAGGAATAAGGTGAGATAGTGCATTGTCTGTGCTGAGATTAAAAAAAAATATATGTATTTTTAATCCAAGCATTTAAGTTACTCAATTTAGAGTATGTCTCTGCAGAGAGCTACAGTGATACCTTCCAGAGGCCCAGGGACTGTGGCACAAGGGCAGGAACATGAGACAGGGGAAGCAGGAAATTCCTGGTTCCCCCACAAAGAGATGTGGCTCTTTTACTAGAGTGACAGTTCCTTTGCTTCTGTAACTGGGGATTTTTGTCCACCAGAGAGCTTTTCCTTATGCCTTCTTTTTAAAAAAAAAGAATAAAAAAATCAACACACACACACGGAGCCAATTTGCTGCCATTAGCAGAGCAGATGGAGAGAGTAAAAGATATTGCAGAGAAGACTTGGAGTATTCAAAATCTATTCTTCTACTAATATGTAAGAAAATTTTGGGGAAAAAAAGGTCTCACATCAGTTCAAATTCTTTCATTTGACATTTTACATTTTTAAATTGTCTTGTCATCTAGAATACAATGCAGCATTAAACAAACCATGCGCACAAGTAGGTTCAAAAGCAAATTTGAAATGCTCTATTCCAGAAATATCAATCTGCCTGAAAAAAAATTCATGAGTTTCTGCCACTCTCCTATTTCTTTCTGCCTGACACAGACTCTTGGGCAAGTCAGCCTGGCATTCTGCAGGGTTTCAGGTATGATGGAAATGCATTTTCTGATGGAAAAATTGTTCCACTGAGTTTTCTGCAGCTAGCTGTAGATATTAGCTCTGAAAAACCCTGCTTATAATCCACCACAGAATAAGAAAGTTCATCATAACATATGTAGCACAGTTTTTATCCATCACCCACTCTGTTTTTCAGATAGCTTCCTTTGTGGCACTAGGCGTTACAGGGGCCAGAACCTTGATTGCTGAATCGGCGCAATTCACTGACATTATCTGAGCCACCACAATTTCCCCCAGATGAAGATCATCCCTTAGATCGTATGCTGATAAGCCATCCCCACAAATCTGAACGTAAACCATGCGTGTAATATCTCTGCTTTCAATTTCTAAGACCAAAATAGCTAGCTCTATTAATAATACAAAACACCTCACACAAGAAAATGCCTTGATTAAGCCTTAATTAAAACACAAAAGCATTAGAAACAAAAAAACCTGTACAACATGGCAAGGAGAAAAATGCAGGCTTCTAAGTGAGTACTTGTTTGCATTATACAGTATGTTCTCCAGCAGGAATAAAATATAGTGCAAGACAATGGTCCATAAGCTTCTAAACAGAAGTGAAAACATGCTTGTGTTCAAAACTGTGGAAATGTCAATATTTCAAAAGGTAGTTTTACGGTTCATTCAAGCACTGATAAGAAATCATTACACTTTTTAAGAATATTGATGAATACAGAGAGGCATTAAATGGAGGGAAAGCCTTTTTTTGCAGTTCGTTAGTTTGTGCACGTCTAATTGACTCGTCAAGACTCTTTTGCATTAGTCACTAAATACAGTTTTAAACAGTCTATTTTTATATGACTTCTAAGCAAACTTTCCCATCCTACAGGAATTTCCTTTCGACATCTCTCCAACAAGTGCTGTCAAGTTCCAGACAGAGCTTAATTCAAGAAATACCTGAGAAATCGACAATCAAATCATCTGTTTGTTTTATTCCTACTACAACAGACTACCATGAAACTGATTTAGTAGATTAGCCATCAGATTCTGAGTATGTGGGCCTCTGGACAAAGAGGGCTCACCTTTTTGTCTGTCCAGACAGCTCGTGAGGATTGCTTGTGAGAGAGTTGTTAGTTCCTGCTTCCTTTAACTCAACATTAGGGAAAAAATAAATATGTGACAACTTCAGTGACTCCAGTAGCACAGAGCTATGCAGAGCCACTCATACCATCCAGCCTCCACAATCTCGGTGTTCAGCTGGGCTGCGCAGGCACTCCCCTCTGTAATTTCTCCATTACCAGACTGTAAGACTGTACAGAGCACAAATTGGATCGTGGTACAGCTGAAAGCACGTGGATAGCTGTAGGTATGGAAGGCACTGGCTGGAGCCTGCAAAACAATACTACTGAAAAGACCTCCAAGGCTACTGCAGTCTTCTGTGATATACAATCAACTATTAACTCAATGAAATCATTTGAATCAAAGTGACACTAACTGTACATGAATACAGAAAATAAACAGACAGCCTTGCATGAACATATATGGTTATGGTCCTGCGCAGTGAGCGTTATTTTGGTAATGCTGTTTGCTCTGCTGAAGAGTACTGGACAATCCTTAAAGCTTGTTATTTTTTCAAGAACTAGAGTGGGGAGAAAACAACTGACATTTATCTCAGTCCAAAATAAAAACCAGAATCAAGGCAAATATAAGACAAATGTTTTGCAGGCTGAAAGTCAAGAACAACATGCTGTGCAGAGTTCCTGTAATTGCAGAGAGAAATTTCTTCTCCTGTGAGTAATATTACCCATTTTCATTCACCTCAGTTCTTCACTGCCCCAGGGGGCTGGAAGCAGGGTTGCAGGGTTCTGTGGAGATATCCTATTCTCATGACATTTTTAGTCTCCATTTTTCTGAACCAATAGCTGTGGATTGTTGGGATAATACAACCCTGATGGATGCTAGAACTTTTAGTAACATATTGGCTTCTGCAGCCCTTGGGGATTTACCCAACACTGGTATAAAACCGACCTGAAAAGCTGTGCCAGCCCCATCAACTAATGTGCGCTAACACCTCTTCCTCCCAGATTTGGAAGATGGCATTTACCCCCACACCAGCAAGTCTGGACCCACTGCCAAGGCAGCAGTGCAGCCGTCCATGCTAAGCAGTGGGCCCAATCACGTTGCCAGCTTCTGGGGGGACTCAGCCATGTGCAGATCCCCACTGGGGGAACCTGGGTGCCTGGGGTTTGGAGTCAGCTGAGGGTGTGAGTGGGGCTGGATAGATCAACGTGCATTTTTGGGGGAAGTTCTGGAGTCCAAAACATGACTCCATAATCTGTTTGTACTGAGTCTTTTTCATACTTATTTTTGTTTCTTGATGACAACAGTGTTATATGAGATTGGATAACAACACCAATGATTCTTTCCACAGATTTGGCTTGAATGGGTAAATTACTGTAAGGGAAAGAACGCTGTGCTTGTTGATTTTTATAGTCTCTAAAACCTTTCAAATTTAAAGAAAAGCATAAAAATCTCACCCCTCCCCATGCATAAAATAAAATATCAGAAATACTGAGGAAGTTACTCCACTGTGTACAATAACCTGACAAATTGACAAACTTCTTCACTGCGTTTTTTTAAACACACACTTTCATGGCTTCTCCCGGTTGGTTCCTCAGGCTGCAGAAAGGTTCTCTGCCAACAGCAGCAAAGTTACTTCATTGTTCAAATCCTTCCTTAACACCCACCTATTAAAAAAAAAAAAAAAAAAAGGAAAAAGAAAAAGAAAAAGAAAAAAATGTATTTAGAGAGGTGGTATGACCAAAACTAAAGGTTACCCCAATCTTTCTTCTCCTATCAAAGCTGAGCATGTTTTCTGTGCTCTGTGTTTGGGCAGATGGGTATATATTTTTTGGGCACAAAGATTCATCATCAGTGTCAAGAACTAGTTGGTTCCTGTCCGTAAACAAGAAATGAGTGCTATGTTAATAAGAAAGAGTGGTTGGAAATGGTCAGTGAATGAAGCAAAGGATCCATGTCTTTTCCAAAGCAATCTCATTGCAGTGACATTCATGAGTCCTGAACCATGTAAGAAGCTGGGCCAATATTTTCCATTGTGAATGCTCACATGACAGATTTCTGCTCACAGCTGCTAACTCTGTAGCTACTGCAGGCTGAACAGAGAAGCAAGAAGCCTGAAGAAGCAAAACTCCTTCGCACTGCTACTAAACCACCTCTGTAATTGGTCAGACCCAGTGGAGAACTCAGTTTTACGCAGTAGAAGTCTTCAGACCAAGTAAAATACCATTAAAAAAAGAAACTTAGATTTTGGTTAATGTGCTGTGTGAGTTCTCAGGTCATCTCTTTAACCTGCAGATAAGGAGCATTTCCTCCTTCTCCAAAACCAGATGATTACATCTGATGTTGGAGTGATCAGAGATTGTGGCCAGTCTGCCTAACTTCCTGGCTAGCTTTAAAGCATATTTGGTTGTTACTCTGATTCATAGTGACTCTGTTGTCAATACAGTTTTTGGAAAAGAGCCTCTTATATTAGATGTGCCAGAAGTGTCCATATAAAAGCTGCTGTTATGCCTGGGTCATCTCTACCTCCTCTGTCCCAGAATGCCTGTATCTATGAAAAATAAGTTAAATATGTCTCCTCTCCCTGTCACTATTTTTTCCACCTTCTGGGAGGCTGTTCTTCAGGTTCCATGTACCTCCTGCAAAGAAGGAACATGATCATGATGTTAGCTCAGTGGTAATACAGACAGGATCCTCTGCTTCAAAACCAGCCATTATGGAGGAGAAGAAAGTGGTGTGAACATGTATCTCCTATGACTGCCTGTGCAATGGCTTGGAAGTGACCATTCTCTGCATCAAAGTGAGCCATTATTTTATTTTTGATACCTTACAGCATGTGCACAGTACAGTGCTAGGGAGACATGCTGAACCTGAGAAGAACAGACACATTTAAATTTTATTCTGGATAGTTCAGCTAATCCCTGCAAAACAGGAGGACTGCAGACATTAATTTTTCATCCAGCTAGCTCTTATTGAACATATCATCACTAGTTACTTAAAATTTAATCTATTTTTAATAGAAAAATTGATACTGGAATATGAAACATGAAATATCACATTATTGTTCTGCAAAAGACCAGGCTTTTAAAGATAGTATTGTAATCTGGAAACAGACTGAAAAATGTAAAAAGGTTATGTCCAACTTTAGAAGTAATCTGCATGCTTGCCAAAGCCTACATCATCTCAAAGCGGTAATAATTCACTGACAGTAGATACCTTTATTTTGATATTTGCTGTATGTTTAGTATTCATTACAGCAGATTACTGCAGGATTACCGCAACATTTTTTCCTTTGTGGTACTATTCAATAAAATCTAATTTTCCTGTAACCTGAACTTTTTTTTATTCTTTCCCTTTGCAAAATTTGCATTCATTGGCCTCCAAGCCTGACTAATTGCCATCCACTGCAGTTTCACATTGTTTTTACTTCTTGAATTTTATACGAGTAATATTCAAAAGTATTTTTTGTCCCCAAAATAAAATGCACACTTTTATATTAATTGCCATCAAATGTGTGTGCATAAAGGCAAGAATGCCTTTTCTTTACTTTTCTTTCATATTACAGGGCAAACAGCCAGATTTAAAATGCTTCATAATTAGGCATTTTACCAGATTGTAACAGAAGATATATTTGCTTACTTTTACTGCAAAGTCAATTATAAATATGCAAAATTCAAAGTGTGGGTGACCAGGCCACTCTTAGCAGAAATAATAAGACTACAGCCAATTAAAACAGAAAAAGGTTGAGTTCTCACTTTTCCACCCAGTGTATTTCTGATGCTGACACAACAACAGCTGTGAACTGCCAAAGCCGTCACAGAGAGGTGACTCACTCTGGCCCCTGCCAAAATGAAGAAGAGTTGGCACAAAAGCCAAACATTCTTGCCACAATTTCCCATGTAGAAGAACTGATAGAATGGTGTCTCAGTATACATGCTTGCTTACACCACACTATCATTTCCTGTAAGGAATATTAGTCTTATGAAGACACAGCTTACACAGATAGGAGGAAAATATCTTCACATCATTAAAATCCTGAAATTTGTGCAGATTGTCTTTATAAGAGAATTATCTGGATATCTTTCTGTAAGCCAAGCGCTTGAAATACACAATTGAAACTGTATAAACATTGTTTTTACTATTCTTCCCATAACATAATAATTACTTGAGAAACAATAAACTAGACATTTGACTTTATTGATCACTTCATGGACCAACTGTACAGGGAGACATTTGCTGCCTAGACTAATTAATTGATAGACTAATTCATTGATTAGGTTCTCCATAGCATAGTAGGTATTGACAAATACTGAATCTTTTTCCATCAGTTGTATCTGTTTGCACCAATTACTTTGGCTGTTTCACTTAAGCGATTATGATAGCTCACAAGTAACAATCAGACCCTCAGCTGGTGTAAGTCAGGCTGTCTCCACTGAAGTGAGAGGGCTGTGCTATTTTATTCAGTACAGTTATAGGGCTTGTAAATGTAAAAATGAGTTTAAAAATAAAATCCACCTAAACAGTAACAAGGACATCTGAAACAAACAAACAAAAAACCCGCTAACAACACAGACATCAAGTAGCATTAAAAATCTTAAAAATCTGTGTCATAGCAGTGAACAGTAACCATATTACAGGCATACATACAGATTCATAATTTTGTTTCTAGTTCACACGCAGTTGTAGAATGCTATCAGGTGCAAACTATAGTATTGAACACAGAAATAGTCCTTTTAACTGGCCATTTGCAAGTCACTAAGTTAAATTCACATTTTCCATGCATAGGTTATCTGGAAATATCAGTCCTAAGAATATAGTGCTGAAAAGTTGACACTGTCTTCCACATATATGGAAGATTTCATTCCGTGTGAAATCTCTGTTTCGATACCAGTGATTTTTGACATACTCTATCTGCTGCAGGATTTTAGAAGAATATAGTGATTCATCTGGGGTTTCTTGCTTCTGGATCAGTGCTGAGATAATAACCTATAGGGAATATTTCTCCATCTGTTGAGCTGAGCCAACAAAGACATAACGCCACAACGTTTTGAGGCAAACAGAACTATTTGGGTACTTGAGAACCTCTGAATTTACAAAATGAAGAACAAGAAGAAAATGTAAATTGAACTAGTTCATTTTTTTAAAAAGTTTTTTTTATTTGCTCTCTGGATAGATTTTCCTTAATGAATTACTTTTCAGATGACCCAAGAAGTCACTAATGTACATGGATCTTACACAGGAAGGAAACACTGAGCTAATTTTAAGCTTATGATGAATAACTTTGTTTCCTTTCAGAAACAAAGCATCTTTGTCAAATTGGACAGTCTTGAAAAACATAAATTGACTTGAATTTTCCATTAATCTCAGATCTGTTCCTCCTTTAGTAATCTGGAAAAAAAAAAAATTCTGTGCAGAAATTTCTCTCTGCATTCTGGATTTATTTCCAATCTCTGGACAACTTAGTTAACTGAACACAGATATTAGCAGTTAGCTCCTCCTTTTTAAGACCACAATCAGTTTTTCTCATCTTTGCTTATGAAGGCAAAAAATATACTTTCCAGAAATGTCAGTAAGAGAATGAAGATGAAGTCAAGAGTGACTAGGACATCTGAAACAGGAGCCCCAGAAGTGCTAATCTGAGAAGGTGTTGCTGAGGAAGTTTCCCTCAACTGTTTTCTCAAAGCAATTACTTCCTGTGTTCTGTATACTTACGAAGACTTTCATCTCTGATGCATGGCATAGGGTAAAATAAAGTGTACGTTCTTCACTGAGTGTTGCTACCTGGCACAATGGAAAAGAAATTCCTGTGTGTGTGTCCTGTCAATGACATCTGCATTTGCTGCAAACCCACACAGATGCTGCTGTCTAGGCACTATTTGTAATTCCTCTGCTGAACACAAAATAACCAAAGTACCACATTCTGCATGAATGCTCTGTGGGAATAAGAGATGCGCAGGCAAAAAACGCATATGGAGAATAGAGTCAGGAAAGAATATGATTGTGCTAAAGGAATGTTTTTTGCCCTTCACACATACATAGAACACAGACAGCGATTTGCATCCCTGAGTTCAATGACAAGTAATTAAAATCAATAGAAAATCGACATTACAAAACCAAAACAAATTAAAGCACAAATTTAATCTTCGTTTCCCATTCTGGCCTTCGTAACAGATGATTTGCTCTGATGATGCTATACTGTAAATAGGCTCATACCTACTGGGTATATCTTAAGAAGTCTTTCTTAATACAGTGCACTTACCACTCCTTGTACATGAAAGGAGACGATCTACTGTCCTCCTGACTGACAGGCAGTATCCTGGCCTGACTCTGCTCACATGACAGTTGAATATAGATAGCTTTTTACTTTAGCACAGTGGCATATATTCTTGATTAGTGCACGCAAAAATCATAACTTCATGCAAAATCATGACCTGTGGACAGAGCAACTTTCAGAACCCTGCAACTTTTCCATCTTAAAGGTTCCGTTTTTGATGAAAAAATTTTGAATGTGCAAAATTGGCATAAATATATCATATTCGCATATTTTTTCTACTTTTGATATGCTATTATCATCAGAACTGTGTTGTACTCTGCAGTGCAAACAAATTATTTTAGACACTACTAAATGGACTACATTTTTTTAACTAAATTCATATTGTCATGTCTCTGAATGTGCTGTTCATGATGTTCTTTCCTTTTGGAAGCAGCAGCTCAGGATTTCATTTGACAAAAGCATAAACTGGACAGCTTTTGGTTAGACATGAGAGATCAAGGGTGTTCCATTTATTACCTAATTTAACTTCGCAGCAGCATGGATCTAAAACACATGAGATTGATACGGCCTTTACTTACCAGCAACTGGGTCCTCCAACTGACTCAGAGGATCTTGATAGACAGACAGATAGATCTTGACATTGTAGTCACCAACTGAAGAGAAATCAAGTTTCAAACCACTGCATTCTTCAGTCTGACTTTCCACTGCTGTTTCTTCTGGATGTGATATTCTCCTCCTCTTGTAAAGCTGTAGAGTTTTAGCCTTTTCAAATAATTGGCCCATCCTACCTCCAGACCTATTGAAAATGAAATCCTGTCAGATGAATAGTAAAGTCTAACCAATGTCAAATACAGTAACATAAAAATATTTCATAAATGTGGCATCATTACTGTCCACAGTTTGCACATTTTGAGTCAATGAATTATTGTCTTTTCCAAATTACAAGAAAAAAAAGAAAAAACTGAGAGTAATTCATACTAATTACATTGAAATCGTCTCTGCAGGGGGAAACATTCCTGAACTGACATATTTTCTGCAAATTGCAGATTTCTACTTCCCACTCCAGTCATGATGAGCACACTACTGTGTATTATTCATGCTATGATCTCTTACTTCTCTTGAAACATCTGCTCTTGCCCCAGGTCAGAGACAAGACATGGCTGATGTAGGATGATTGCTTCTTATTTTTAAGGCTTTGGTCACACACTCACCTCTAGGCATGGACAGAAAGAGCAGTCACCTGTGGCACCAAACTGGCAAAGTCACAGTGCCACAGTAAAGCTGCTCCTTGCCATATCTGACTCCAGATCCTTAGATATACAGGATTGTGCTGCTGCTGCCACCAAGCAAGAAATTTGGCTGTGTGATGTGGGTGGGAGATACAACCGGAGGGCAGGACTCAGCTCCAGTACTTCTCTGCCTTTCTCCCCTTCCAATGGGATGCAGAACTGGGCTTCAGCCTTGTCCACAGCTCCTCATTCCTGGAGTGCCAACATTCAGGTTTACGAGCATTGGTGAGGAGCCTTGAGCCAGCTCTGGCTGTCACATCAGTGTTGGCAAACAGCCTGTGTGACCAACTGTAGGGAACCTTCTCTGCAGGAGGCTGGACTTGGTCTCCAAGAGTCCAACTCCTATGATTCTGTGACTCTGTGATTTACTTGCAGTCGTGGCCATTGGAAATTTTTATTTTTATTTTTTTCTGGATGTCAGAACAACAAACCCTCATTCAGGAGGGAAAAATTAGCTACAGAATGAGGCAGAACACCAATTCTGTTCATCTCAGATTCCTGATTACATAGATTCCACTACCATTTTTTACAGCAGAACTCACAGGTCACTAAAACCAACAAATGTTTAAATCAATTACATCTCAATATATAACAGTTCTTGGGCTTTCAGAAATAGTATATTTTTGGAGGATTTGCTCAGGAAACTGCCAGAAAAGCAGTATGATTTGAATCTACTATTTACTACTACTGTTTTCATCAGGAAAATTCATTCTGCCTTCAGAGCAACAATTAGAAACAATTACTGAAGAGGGTACACAATTTAGTTTTCAATAGTTGATGAGTGAAATGGGAAGTGTTGACCACACTAAGTCACAGAAAAGTCACTTTGGTAGACTTCTGCTCACCTCTGACAAGAAATACACTAAGGATGGTCCCAAACAATGCCTATCCACGCAAAAGCTTAGTTTCTTATTATTGTAGAACACAGCAAAAATCTGCCTACTCGGTCTGAGCAACTGTTTCTCAATCAATAATTAAGTAACTTTAAGGTCCAGATCTATACAAAGATATTGATATTTTCACTGAAAATGAATCAATATGAACAGGGTAAAGCATCTGAGTAAGCCTTTTTAATGGCAGTGTTTTGGCTGTGAGAAGTAAATTAATTGATTAAATGAATGACAAATATTGGACATCCAAAGTAAGTCTTTTCACACTTTCACAAACCTTTTAAGCAACTCATTTCAATTCTTTTCTTTGTTTCCTATGTCTTTTTTTTTTCCAAGTTCATACTATTTTTTTTTTAATAGAATTTACTGGTCTTCCTGCAAGAAAATTCTGCAAGTTATGTGTTTTTATATTTTATGTTAATAAGGAGAGTTCAGGTGCAAAGTGTCAAAAAAAAAAGAGCAAGCTGAGACTTTGGGAAGGAAGGGCATTTCCTAATTTATAAAATGTAAGGGATACTCCTGAAAAGGCCACAGTGTGAGAAAGTAGACCTGCCAGGATACTGCAAGAGTAACACACTGAGTGATGGGAAACTTTAAGGGAGACAAAAATACAGCCATCTCTTTGGTGTGATGGACAAGAAATGGTTCTGGATAGGTCTTTTTCATTATATCCTTAAGTCATCTATTCCCAAGAAATCAAGAGCTGGTCCTAAGGACAGAACTTTCTAGCAGTTTACATAAAGCATCTCTACTTAGAAAAACCTCCAGCTGCTCGCACAAACTTTCTGTGCCTGCAGTACCACGGTATCTGAGCACCAATCTTGACTTACACAAAGTTTGTGCTCACGTGAAACCAGAAGCGCCCCATCTTCTGTGATTGAATTTGCAGCAGCTCACTGAAAGTTCAGCCTTACAGCCCAGCCAGAGACGGGCAGACTCTCTCCCAGGCCCTGGCACCTTCACAGCTCTCTCTAGAAAAAACAGCAGCCAGAAAGCCTGCTATGACACAACACAGTGGAGCTCCAGCAAACATCAGGCTGCAGAGTTGGATCTTCTTCTGAGGCTGATGGCTTCAGAAATCATTTTGAATCTCCTGCTAGTATGACAGTTTGTCTGGAGGGGCACTGTTTAAAAAAAACCCAACACAGCAGTTTGTAAACCACACCACGGTCCGCAGCCAGCAGTGGCTGTCTGCGAATGGAGAAGCACAAGGTGCAACAGTGAACAGGCCAAGAAAGAGAAAAGTGACTCCTTTCATCCACCTGCTCTTCTTTCCCAGGTTCTAAGCTAGCAAATTCAGCTCAAGGCAATGTTATCTTAATTGTCAGAAGGAAGGACAGTATAACCTCACCTCAGGGGCTGTCCCCAAAATGAGCAAGGGATAGACTCCAAAATTACAGCATCTCTCTTCAGATGCGTATTTACTGTAAAAAGGGAAGGAGAAATGCAAATGGGAAAGTGGACAGTAGAAATGGTAACTTTATTTGTTCAAACAACCTACTGGTGAAAAGGAACAGTTAGCTTTCCTAATATCCCTAGCCTTTCCTTTTCCTTTATTGTTTTCTGTTTCTGTTCTATTCAACTGTTCTGTTTAATTCAAGTTCATGGGGTTTTTTTTGCCTTTAAGCAATGATTCTTTTCTTAAGACAAAGAAGTCAAAGCTTTGCACCAGCCCTTTATTTGTTTGCAGCTCTCAAGTGGCAGCATAGGTTCTAGGGCCATTACTTTTGTTGTTGGTCACAACTGCTGCCCCATAACTCCTATAAGCTGTTTTTGGGACTTCAATTTTCTGAAAGTATTTTAGAGTTGTCTCTTTTTTTATTTATTAAATGGATACACATTCTCATCTGTAAAGGTTGAAACTCCACTTTTCCATCTGTCTGTGCCCTTTTTGGAACTGTATGTCCCCTGTGGTGTGCAGCTCAGAAGTGTTCACTTATGTACTGGTAAGAAAGAAAGAAAAATGAAGAACGAATGTGTGACAGAACGGAAAATACTGAACTATAAAAATGACCTCAAAATTGCATAAAGAAGTTGCATGATACAGACAGACCCCACTCACAAATAAATATTAATTTGCTTTGCATGTAAGATTGATAATTAATGTAGGAGAGAGTGTACAATCCATTTTTCAGTGTAGAAGTGTTCTCCTCTTTCTTTTTTTAAGCAACATTCAGCACTTTGAAATCTCACGTCCCATTTTAAGCACTTAAGATGCCACTGGTTTGGTTATTTTTAAAGAAATCCTATTTAATATTTATATAACAAAATCTAATGATTCCTGATGTGTTTCAGTTTAAATCATAATCCAGTTTCACAATTCTAGATATAAAGTGTGCCTTTGTAGTTGTTCAACAACATGGCACAAACACTGTCTAGCAGAGCAGATAGATATGACTTTTCTATCTCCGAAATGATAAAAAAGCACATTATGTGGCACTGAAAAAAAATTATTTTCTGAGAGAAGACTATCAACTAATCAGCTAACTTTTACATCTCCTGAAATTGCCTTGGCTATTTCACCAGACCTATAAGAACAGCAAACAAGAAAATAAAAATCAAAGTAGAATGCAGAGGGAAAAAAGTCTAAATGAAACATGAAATGTTGCTTCCTAGGTAAGAGAATTTCATCTTGCACGAAGTCTGTTCATACCCTGAATGCACTGTGGTGCTGCCCTCTTCCTAACAGAGACCACCAGCCTTCAGCAGCTGTGCCAAGTTCAGAGAGGGGGCTATTGAGCGCAGGTTAGGCTCCATCATACTTTTACTTTCCTATGTCTAATTACTTTCCCCCAGGAATACATGACATTAAGGGACTTCCCACCAGTGCAGCTATCATGCTGAGATCAAGATTGCATGCTGCCCCTTACCTAGCTCAGCTGAGGAGGCCTTCCAAGCTGCAAGAAGCCCCTCCAATGTGCTACTTAGCTGCTTGCATACTGCTGTGGAGGGACAACCTTGGCATTCCTGTTGAACCCTATTGATCCCAGCCTAAGCTCAGAGAGCTTGAACATCTCATCTCCTCTCTACAGCAGGAAACAGCTGTGCCCTCCTAGAAAACTCCAAGTCTTCTTTTCTACTTGACCCTGGCAACTAAAATGCTGGAGGCAGGAAAACAGGTGCTCCTACATTAAGTTTCCCTCTAAGCAGGGCATCTTAGGTATCAGGTAAAGGGCAATTTACATTTTGTAGTGCTGGAAACTGGCAAAAGAGAGGGAATTTAAATAAATATAAAAAACTCATTTAGGCAAATGAAAGAAAACATCACCCTGGATTCTAACTAGACGTACTTGGACATACCTTCCATGGGAGATTTCTGATTATCTCACCTATGGCTTTTTCAGATACATGCAGATTCTCCTCACTGCCTGAACCCATCCTGTGAGTTAACAATATGGAATAATGAATTGCCTGGTCATTTTTGGCTAAGCATTTGCTTTTGTTTTTTTCAAATTGAAAGTAATAACAACCTTCATAAATGAAGTGAAGCATCCTTTTCGTCACACTAACCTCATAATCTGTCACAATAAATTTAATCCTTTCTTTCTACTGGAAAGCAAGTCTCATTACCTGGTGAAAATTAGGAACATTCCATAGACATTAAAATTTCCTTTATCAGTTTTCATTCTGATTTATGTATCTGAACACATAAAGAAGTACAAGCGGTGTCTTTATGTAATGGCAGAATTTTTTCACTATATGAGTAACTAAACACTGAAGCAATCTCCATCCTTGAAGTTTTTCAAAACCCAACAGGACACCCTCCCAAGTAAGTTAGTCTGAATTTGGTGTTGAGGAGGAGAAAGAAGCTGGACCTCTCAGGGTCTCTTTCAACCTGTATGACAGTATGTATATACAAATATCAATTCATCAGTCAGTTGGGAAGATCTTGTAAAAACTCCGTGATATAACACCTTCAGGCAGTCAGCAGTGTTTCAAATGCAAGCTAAGACTAATTCCTTAAGCCATTCAATTTTTGCCTGTTGAATCGAGGATGGAAAATGCATCCCTGTTTTAATACATGGAAAAAAAATACTATGCTATGAGTGAAAAACCAAGTATTATAGTAATTACACAAATAATGAAAATAATGCTTCCTTACTGTACTTCAAACACGGTTCTCAAAGCATTTTTAAAAAGCTTTTGTTATTAGCTGAATGAAATTCTGTACAGTAATACTTTAACTCTCCTGTGCCAGGTTATCAGTTATTTCAAGCAAGTGTTAAAATCCTCATCACTGGCAAAAATGAATTACATCTTCTTTGTCAAACTTGCATCAACATGCCCATCTAGCTGAGCTGGGAAGGACTCTTTAACAGTACAGCATAGGTGCTGCTGTTCATGATTGTGAATGTACCTGAATCTAAATTTCGCAGCTACAGTGACCTCTATATATATCTGCAAAAGGTTTTTCTTTTCAGCCAGATTTTTCAGATAGTTTGTCATATTACAATCTACTAGAAATAAAAGGCAGTCCTTTCATCTCATTGTCTTGAATTAAGAAGTCTAATTCTCCCAAGTAGTACTTCTATTTAATCTGATAATCATGAATCAACAATATTTTTTTGGCTATTCTCGTTCATGTGGATTTCAAAATATTCAAGCAACTAAAAATATATAATAAAGGCAGCAATGCACATGTAGAGTTCATTTTGTTTGAGAAAGTAGGAAAGATCAAGCGTATGTCTTCAGATGACTTTGAGCCTCATTCTGCAAAGAGAATAGAGCTTCATTTGTAAATATGCAAGGAGACACTGGCACAAAGTCCTGAGACACTAATTATTTCACAAAGTATTCAAGAGAACTACAGTGACTGCTCTCATACAGTTTTTCAGTTTGTAAACAATATAGAGTCATTCCTGCATAGCTTGAAGATACTGCTTCAGATACTGGAATAGCGTTCTAGAAAGAGATAGTTATGTCTATAAAAAAGACAGACCAAATTTCAGTAAGATCCCTTAAAGTGATTGGTGTTAATCCTTGCCATAAGAACATGCTTATTTTCTGTAGCCTGTAATGGGTGAAAGAAATATGGCACTAAGATGACTCATGTATAAAGATACATCAAAATCTGCCCCATTCATTCCTGTCTAACCTGAAGAAATGTACAAGCTAACACATCACATCAATTTCACTGATGAACGTCAGGACTCTGATACAGTATAAACCCATAGAAGGTACTGTAAACAGCATAAATCTTTCTAAAGGCAAGGCTGAAACAAAAAATATTATTACCATATCCAAGGATGGAGACAGTATGTGCACTTAATAACATAGAATAGCCATCTCAACCCAATTTTAGTGGGAAATCAAAACTGCTATAAACATGCTGTTTTTTTCAGAATTCCTAAAGGAATTATATTCATCATTTATATATCCACCTAATATTTGGCAAGAGAGTGCTGGCAATCTGAAGAAAAAGCAAAGTAGTTTGGGATGACAGCTGAACTCAGAGGGAGCTGCACATGAGCATTGTCTCTCAAGGCTTGGGGTGGTGAATGCACTTTGTTTCTGGAGCTGGATTCCAGTAGGAACACCTCATTTGTACCCAAGAGAAAGCCTTCACCCTGTGCAGCCAAAAGCAAACTTAGATTTCATCTTACAGCTCTTATTTATCCCAACAAATACAACATTCGTTCAAGAACATCCAGCAACATCTTATTTCTGTTTAGTTATTGCAGAAGTATCAAAAAAATCAGAACTGGCAGAGTCACTGTTCCTGCAGTTGCAGGTGACTGAACACTTCAGGATCAGAGAAATGAATGGTAAAAGAATGGCAACCTCATGAGGTCTTGAGGGAGGAACTAAATTCCATGGAATGATGCAGTGAAATTAATACTCCAGAGGTATTCCATGTTACTGAAGCATGAACTAACTCACTCCAGAGTTAGTGGGTCTTCTAAGACCACCCTGACCATGGATAAATACAAGAGATTCTGATAATCATGCTGGAAGATAACAAAACTATCAGATCACCTACTCATCTACATCATTAGAGCTTAGAGATCTCATCACATGTAAAGAATAGTTGAAGAGTCTTGGACAAAAATTACTTCTTTAAACAGCCTGTGGAATACAAAGAAACACTGAAATCAGAGAAGAAACATCATGCTGCACAGGAGAAAAGCATGGTGTGGGAATACACTGGATGTTTTCCATTAAATCATACCTTCTGTGATAATAACTGCGCTTACTTAATTGCAGTGCAACACAGACATCAAAGTATTTTCCCTCTTCAGCTAAATGAAAACTTATTCCACTATGGTAGATCTTGACAAGAGTTACTTCATTTAGCTTTCCCAGCATTGCTTTTACTTCTCCCTGGCAGGAAGCTCCTATCATTGTGGAATAATGGAATCGCTAAGTGACTTGCTTGGGAAAATAAAAGGTATGAATCTACAAGAATTTTTGAAATAAACCAAGCTCTTCAACATATACAATAGAAGAAGGCTCTATCCTTGGAGGAAAAAGTCAGAAATATTAAAAGCCTTATCCCTTATTTTAAGCTTCAAGGCATAAATCTTACTGTATGTAGATAGTACATAGTTTCCAGAGGTTTTCAGATACTTCTTTCTTCTTTCCCATCTGTGTGGGGTCTGGCTTTGGCCTCCTTTGGAGTCAATGGCAAAACTTCTACCATATCTTAATGGGGAGGAGTTGGTATGTGGGTTTCACAGTCATCTGGGACAAAACTTTTGCTAAACTTCTACTCCTGCAAACAGGAAATTCTGCTTCTCAAGTTTGCCCTGAGTTTGTGGCACAGATTTGAGATTAACATGGTGTTTGATTTCCCTTAACATGACTAGATCCATGAAGCGTGCATGTGTGTCTGTGTGTCCCCTCTTGTACCCATTTCTATGGCATTTCACATTTCTGTCAATATAGCCTCCAATATTTGAATCCACTGATAGAACAGATGCAGTAATTGCAAACAGCTGTAAAGTATTACTCATCTTGCTAATCAAAATGACTTTCTGCTAAATAAACCATGAAAAAAGCTTTTCCACCATCAGTGAAGTGGAGTGGAAATGATATAGACTGTAAAGAGTCCACCATGGAAGTAAAATCAACAGATCAAATTTTCCTATGACAGTGATTCTATGTGCTAATGCACATTTCTAAAATTGTTATAGAAATTTTACTGTGTTTAGAAAAATGAATTTGTGTAATGACACAAATGTTCCTCCAGGTATTTTGCATAAAACCTGCACTTACAGAGAACCCTCAAGAACTGCTTTCTGCTTTCACAAGATTCATAATCCAAGGGGAGATAATTGCCCTATGTTTTTGCTAGATTTGCATCACACATTTTCATTAAAAACAAACAAACAAACAAAAACAACAACACAAAAACTCAGACTAGTTAAATATCTATGGCAAATGTGACAAGGTATCTGTTCCTGAGCATGTGGGAAATTTAGAAGAGACTGATTGATCTCCAAAACATTTGAGAAAAAAAAAAACGACTCCTAAGTAAAACTCAGAGCAGATAATTTTAGTCTTTCATTAGTATGTCCCCTAATGAGAAAGCTCCTTTTCTAGCTCATTGTGCTTCAGTTATCCTATTTTCTAAGTCATATTCTTTAATTCTTAAAAATGCTATTAGAAAAGATATCATCTCTGGTTATATACTCTTCCTCTATTCCCTTTTGCCACTTAAGCACTTATTGCTGTGGGCCACTCCAGTATAAAACACTCCAGAGAAAACAATTTAGCCCTGAGTTATTTCTCTCAGTTCTTTGGGTCATACCAAATTAGAAAGTAAGCAATCTTCTCCCACGGCTTTCTGGTACCATAAATGATTTTCCAGGACCCTTAGCTCTTCTGTTATTGAAATGTAACTGGAAGTTAAAAGGCATATAAATTACATATGTGCTAATTTTGTGGAGCATGATGAACTTCCTACTAACAAGTTTATACATCTGCAGAGAGGGGAAGAAGAGGAAAGAGTAAATGAGATTCATGTTTGATTATAGTACAGGAACAGAAAGAGCAAATCTACTTTCTTTCTGAAAAACTAAATATTCTCCAACACTGGATTCTCTAGTGTGTGGGACATGCAATCTGCACCAAAGGACTCAGCAGGTTCTCTAAGCCCATTAGCCTTTTTGCACCAGATTCTGCTCCATTTTTCCCCCTTGCGGTCTTTTCTCTTTTCCTGGATCTGTCTCTACTGTCACAGACATCTTGCTGTGGCCACTGTAGCATGACCTAGTCACACCCCAAGAGAAGCACCACAGAACTTCAAATCACAGCATTAGTGTCATAGGCAAAAGAGACCTTAACAGGAGAGACAAGATCACTGCCCAGGATAACACAGTTTACAGGGTGCCAGAACTCTATTCAAAGGGTCACTGTAGAACTATGATAAAGTCATTTCTTCTAAAATATTCCTATTCTTAAAGTTGAAGAGCAAACATCAGGAACTGCTTAGGAAGTCTTCATCAGCTCACTCTGTGATGCATTCTTTTCCTCCTCTTGCTCTGCCCACTTTCCATATGGATCATTAATTTCTGAGCAAAGAATGGAAGCGGGGAAAGGAACACTGCTTTATGTGCCACTGCATCTTTCTGATAAAGCATCAGGGATACCACAGTTAGTGTGTGAAAGACATTAAGATATGTTAGCAGCAACAAACAAGACTCAAGTAACTTCACGTTTCCATCTCCCTCCACACTCTTGGTAACAGCGTACGTATTTTTGCAGACATCTCCACACCACTTGTGGCTGCACCATGCGAGAGCTTTATAGCTAGTGACTTCATTTTAGCACTATTATTAGGGTAGCAGTAGTAATAGTCGTACTTTACAATTAAGCAGAAGGCTAGAAAGACTTTCCTGGGTGAATGAATTGCTGTCCGTTGCTGTCATTATACAAAGAAATGATGATGCACCTTAAATGTATGAACTATTTTCACCCTCATTACCCCATGGAGACTGTTCCAGAGCATTACTACACAGACAATCAGGCTCACTCTTCTCATTCCAAGCCTACATTTATTCACAGTTTGTTTCATTTAAGGCAGCAAGGCCTAAAGTGACAAGGCCCATTTTTGCAGGCAGCAATGCAGCCAAGCCAGGCATAGATCTCAGCCTCTTAAGAAGCAGCAGGTTTCCGATCTTTTTTATCATTTTACCTCATGCAGGTTTTCAAGAAAGCCAAGCACAATTCTAAAATGTCAGCACACATTTTATAAGTCAGTATGCAGCAGAGTGAGGTAGAGAATCTCTTTTTTTCTTTTTTGCTGCTCATGTCTCTCTAAGAAGGCACTGTGGCCCCTTTCTTTTCCCTGTCCATTAAATTATACACCTTTCACACTGCAGCCTCAAGGTAGTCCCCCACTGTTCTGAAAAAAATTTTGCAGAGTCCATTTCCCACATCTTACAGCTCTTTCCATGGAGACATCCACACCAAATTCCTCATTCAGTCTCTATTCCAAATCCAGTTGCTGTGTCTATTGTATCTCAGAATTTAGGCTTCTGTAAATTTTTTCAAGGTGCAACACCCATCTTAAAGCGTAAGAAGTGAATGAACAACCTAGTGTGAAACAGAGCCCCTGAGAGAGGCTGAAGAGCAGAATGGAACTTGTCACTGAGAAAAAAGTGGGGAGTGGGAAAAGGAAAGAAAATTCTAGAACAATATTTCCCTTGAGAAAAAAATGAAAAATGTAACTTATTTAAAGTGCTTTGTCTCCTTTTACTTACGGTGATGGTTCAAGGCAGACTGCAAGAAACACAGGAATGGTCAGAAATAAGATTATGATGATCGTCATTTTGGAAGAGCTTCCTTACTGAGAAAAATTCCTGAGAACTTTCCAGAAACAGGAGTGAATCCCACACATTGCCAACCTAGAGAGAGAGAAAAAAAAAAAAAAAAAAAAAAAAGTCACAACATACCCTTCATAGTCCATTAGCAAGATTTGTGCTCATTACTAGCAAGACGTGTTTCATGTAAAAGAGCCACTTTGGCAGGAGGGGCACTTGAGGAAATTAAGAATGCATTTACATTTTATAGAGCCATTGATGCCCTTATGTCCAAGGGAACCATATTCAAATTGTGCTCAGGGTATTTTTCCTATCAATAAATATTAAAATGGTTAACCCACACTTGGTCTGCTAGCTGCCTGCCATGGCTGAGAGCTGCTAGCTAGCAATAAGAAGCAGACAAAAGAATATGCCAGACAAGAAACCAGCCCTCCAGTCTGTCTCTCTTACTGTCTCACAGTAAGTTTCCACTTACTGTGTTAAAAATTGTCTCATTTCTACGAATGAGAAATAGAATAGAAAATATCAAGAGTCTCAAAATCATCACAGTAAGGAATAAAAAGAGCTCTTGATTTAAATGTGATTTTTACTAAAATTTGCTTTCTAGAAAATCTCCGTGTCACTCCCAGAGCATTCACAAGTAGGATATGGATCCAATATTCTGTGTTCCTTTCTGTATGTTCTGCCTGTGCCTCCTCTTATTGTTGTCCCGGTGTTGCTGCTAGACACAAGCAGAGAAACAATAAACAGCAATCTAATCTCATCACAAAATCACCTTAAGAAATGCAGAAAGTAACAGGAATTCATCATCTGAACAGGCAGTCTTCCATTGCAACCCTTGTTATTTAGACAAGTGCAGCTAATATACGTAATGTAGCCATAAATAATTAAGTAAAATAAATTACAGACCAACAAAGTCCGCATTGAACAAGACAGGCCTTTCTGAAAGCCATGTGGGACTTACTATGTGAAGATCAGAGTAAAAAATGAAGGAGCATGGCTAGCATGATCTGTCTGCTGCTCTAATTTTTAAAAATGATACCTAATCATTGTAGAGGCTATTGCCTGAGAGACCTGGACCATACTGAACCAAGTCATAAAACAGTATGAAAATGAAAAACGAGAAAGAAATGAGCATGTTAGTTTTGCACCATGCTCATGTGGTAACTCATTGTCATGACTCACAAACCCAACAGAAATAAGAAACTCCACCTAGAGCTGTAAATTCTTGTCAGCTCAATTATTTCACATGTTGCAGCTCAATTTAAGTTATTCAGAGCAGAGAAAGGCAGATCCCTGATGCATCCTTCCGTACTGCTGGACTGGGTGAAAATAATAAATTGGTCATTGGGATATGCTGTATGTTTCCCAGATAAGGAATAGTATATTTCATATTCTTTTCTCACAGCTGCCTCTTGATGGCAATAAATGGTTTACCACAGCTGTTGTATCTCAGTAGAGAAGTCCTGCAACTAAAGGAGTATGTATTTCCACCCATGTTCATTTTACCTGCTATCTTCTCATCCATGGCGGCTAATGTCCCATACTCTCCTGGCTCACAAGGAGCAGCAAAAAACTCTATGATCTGTTGTTAGTTTTATAAAGATTACTGGGAGCCTTTTGCTGAAAAACATCAGGCCACATTGAGCTTCATGTTGCCACATGTGGCAAGTTGACAGTTATTCTTTTTTCCCCTACATAATTGCATTAGGTTCCAGGAGTGAAGATTTGACATTTTCAATGCATCAAATGCATTTCTAGAGAATCACAGCAGGTTTTTACATTGCTAACTGTTTTTTTCTCCTACAAGCACCTGACATTCTTCAAAAAATTCTTTTCAATACTTAGGTTTCTAATTCATCTCCCACTTCTACTAAAAAAAAGTCAGTAATGTCTCTGTCACTCTTTCTCAATGGGCTTTGTGATCAATAGAATGGGCAGCAACAAATGAGGGGGAGGCCAGCAGAGTGAAGAAGGAGATTGTGCCCATCTGCTCTGCCCTTGTGGCCAAATCTAGAATAGTGGCGTCCAATCCTGGGGCTCCCTACACAAGAAGGATGTGGAGTTGTTGAGGTTGGTCCAGAGGAGGGCCATGAAGATGATCAGAGGGCTGGAGCACCTCTCCAATGGAGGAAGTTTGTGGGAGCTGGGCTTGTTTAGCTTGGAGAAGAGAAGGATCTGGGATACCTTACTGCAGCCTTCTTGTACTTGAAAGGAGTGTATTAACAGGAGGGAGATCACCTTCTTGCATGGTCTGACAGTGATAGAACAAGGGGAAATGGCTTTAAACTATGAGAGGAGAGATTTATGTTAGCTGTTTGGAAGAATTTTTTTACTCAGAGGGTGGTGAGGTTCTGGAACAGGACACCCAGAGATGTTGTGGATGCCCCATCCCTGGAGGTGCTTAGAGCCAAGTCGAATGGGCAGCCTGATCTAGTGGGTGGCAACCCTCCTCATGGCAGATGGATTGGAACTACCTTTGCAAGTGATCTTTAAGGCATCTTCCAACTCAAGCCATTCTAAAGAATGAAGGAGAGGTGAAACAGGCCTCTTCATTTTTCCTTAGAAAGATCAGTCTCCCACATCTTGCAGGGTTTGTTCCCCTCTCCCCCCCTTCAGAAGTGCAACACTTACTGAAATCAGGCCTTCTGAAAATCTAAGCTTTGATAACAGCACCGTGAAAAAAGACCGACATCCAGAGAGCTAAGGAATAATGATTAAGAAATTACCTTCTAGTTTAGGTTACCCAAAGTTTAACTGAAGATTCTCTTTAGGACTTCTCAAGCACAGCTACTAAAAACCATGGCTGTGTTAATGCCCTTTCCAATGTCTTACATATTGTAACATCAGATATTACAGAAGATTAACAAAAGAAGAGTTGTCCTAAAGGATGGCGACTAAATGTTCATGAAGGAATAGAGATAAAGTGGTGCTGAAGGTACTCAGTAAGATAAGCCTGGGAGAGGACTAATGGGTGAGACAGCCACTTTTAGAACAGGTATATTGATACACGGATGTCTCTTAGTAGAGTTTCTGAAACCTGCTATTCTATCTAGTAATTCATATAATGAATCACATGGATGAAGAGTCTTAGAGAACATATTTTTGCTAGGTACAGTAAAACTGCCAGGCTATCTGCCAGAATGTATTTCTGATTTGTTTTGAGGTTCATGAAAAGAGGTACCAACCAAAGATTCAAGCCATAGTTCTGTCAGAAGACATTTACATTACCCCTGAGCATTTAAATTATATGCATCAGACATAACTGTAAATTCTAAGATATACATAGATAGATCAGATAATACGCAGCAAATAAACCATATGGCAGCAACATTAGTTTGCATATCAGAGTCTCAAAAAGCAGACACAATTAAGGGACTAGGTAAAAAAAGTATCCCATGAACCTTTCAAAAGGCCAGCTATATTGTGTTTATTTTAAGATTGCTTAACAGTAACACTTAATAAAGAGAACATCATGATTTTGTGAACTAAATTTTCAGTCATAATGAATGCTACAAACTTAACCTCCCAAGTTTAAATAGGCTACAATGCCTTGGGAGAGATGCAAGAGAAATTATTTGATAAAGGTGACAGTTTTTCACACCTGAAAATAATGTTTTTCTTCTAGACTCTTTTGATCAACAGTCTGTAGCCACACATTACAGATATAGTTGCAAGACCTTATGGTGTATACTTGTCACTACTTGCATAACTTACTAGGGACAGAGGATCACAGAGATTTTGAACGTAATTTCCCACACTACAGGAGATTAAATAGACTACATTTGTAGAAGGCAATAAGCAGCTATGGCCCTTGGCTAACAGAAAGTAAACTTCAGTCAGTTTCCTCATCATTTTTTCAAAAAATATAATTTTGTCTTGTAAAAAAATTAGGTGTAAGTATCCTGTACAGCAAGGATATGTATTTGGTTTAAACAATTATTTGCACAGGAGTGGATTTCTGTTACAGCTCTACTGGCACAAACTAAAATCATTACATTAATCATCTGGAGAGTGGCAATTTTACCTATATAAGATCGATCGAACATTCACAGCTAGAATTTGTGCTGTTCCCCATACTCATCAATATAGAAGCAGCTGTGATCTGAAAGCTTTTCTGGGGTAAAAGGCAACACTAAAAAGCTGGAAGAAAACAATCACCATATCAGAGCTAATCCCCAGATTTTTCTTCAATGCTACATTTATCTTCTTCATCCATCATGCTTTCTCTGATTACTATTCATTAACGTATTCATTAAATAAGGAAATGAATGCAACACACTTAAAGACGGATTGTAGATTATTTAAAAAAAAAAAAAAGTATTTTTATGACCGTACATATCCTGAGAAGGAATATTAAAAGCTCTATTAAATAGTGCTCTCTTGTTACTATGATAAGTGTGTATTCAGTGATAGATTCAATGTGAAACCCAGCGAATATAACTTACCAACAAAACTAAATCATGCATCATCTCCTTGAAAACTGACAACTTTTTCTAACAGATATGAAGTATTTTCTCAGTGAATCTGTTGCTTATTATACTCTGCTTGTCAGAGCTACTAGTGACATGGCAGCATTTCTTATTAAAAAAAAAAAAAGAAAAATATCAGAGTTATATTTAAACTTACAAGCTAAAACATTTGACACCTTTTAATGATTTAACTGTGGGGTTTTTTTAATTACTATGTACACATATTCATCATATATCAAAACCGAAAGTCCTCTTCTGCTAAGTAGAGGTCATCTGGCACTAACTATGGTGGATTTGTTTTGAACAGGAAGTGCTATTTAACAATCATTTAGTTTAGATCTTGGCAAAACCAAAAGACTGAAGTAATGGACAGGAAGATTAATATAGACAGGAAATTTTTTGTTAGTGTTAACCAGAACAATTCTTTTGGAGACAGTTCTAGCACTCTTTTTGTTTTCATTTTTTTTAAGTACATATTAAAAAGTCTTCAAAATTTCAAAATGAAAATAAGTATCTTTTGAACACTTGAATTTTTTAGTCTTGCGAATATTAGAACAACATGTTTGATTATTTCGCTTACTCAAGTTGAAAACTCATTTGTATTCTTCCTTTCCCATAGAAGACTATAATTTGCCTGACTTTTCTTAAATAAAATGCATGGACAAGGTTTTCTCTAATTTAGTACAGACCTTCACATACCATCTTTTCCAAAGACACCTTTTCCAAAGAGGCTGGACAAACAGAAATGATGGGGATTAGGGATTATACTGCCTGTTCCCCTGACAGCATAGATGGTATATTTGCCTTAAAATCTGGATCTCTTTCACAAGGTCATTCAAGCTCCCCAAGAGCTTGTTCGCTGGAGGGAGAAGAGAATGAGCTGCCTGCAGCTGACCTGGACCATAGACAGATATGTCCATAGCTTTGCTTTATTGCTGAACATCTGTTCATGAGCCATATGCAGTTCTCTCAGCCATATTGTAACTTGAAATACAAGTATTACCTGGGATAGTAAATTAAGAAGCACTACTCTGCTACCTGCCATACATATTCAACAACCCACTCTGACTCCTACAGTCTGCACTGTAGAAGACTATCTACATCCCCTCCAATAACTGGAGGGGCACAGAATCCACTGCCTCTCTGCTGTAACAGCATGGTGGAAGAAAAGCTGAAAATGGATGTCACCTCTTCAAGCTGGGGATTCTCCTCCTACTCTCCACTGAATGACTGGAGTCTTCTTCTCTGTGCAGGGAGGATCTGCGGACCTCTAGAGAGGTGCGTGTGTGCAAGGACATTGGGTTTTGTAATGCCTCTGTTCTCAGAACGAGATGCAAATGTGTTCTTTCTACAAACAACTGGCATCAGGAAGAAGTTCCTTGGCATGCACAAAGGAAGAACCTGACTCCTGAGTGTCCTAGTGAATTTATAATGAGAAAATTATGACAGAGAAATTACAGTGCTGTGCTCTTAAATTCAGTCTCCAGTACTTCCTCTCCCAGTGCCTATATGTGTCAGAGCCAGACACACTTCTGCCTAATAAATGTTAATAGCCCATGTCCAAGAAACTCAGTGCAAGTGATACTCCTGATTTAGTTGTAGATTTAGATAATGAAGACACATTTTCTGCTATAAATGATACAGTTAATTCTTTCAGTCGTTTTTAGTTCTTCAAGTGAAAGAAATAATGAGCCTAAGAGGAAATTCTATGCCTATTCCTGAGGGCTTGACTCTAGCAGAGCTCCCGCTGTCCTCAATGGCTAGAGGGTTGCTGAGCATGTAAGACCTTCAGAGTCTGGATCAGTACACTTAAGAACGTGCAAATCTAATACAACATGCCAGCTGATTACAAAAGGCAGATCAGTGCAGGCTTCATCATTAAGAAATAAGAGCTGCCCTATTTTAGTGCTTGTTATTCCAGCTATTTTTTCACTCAGTTTCTGGATAAGATGTTTGAAAGATAAAATTTTCAAGCAGTGTGAAATACCTCCTTAAAATTCTTTAAGTTGGTGATGCACACCCTGCAGGCATCTTTGAAAATGTTGGGGAGAAATTTGCCTCTATTGAAGCCAGTGAGAGTTTTACTACTCAGTTCAATAGTACTCAATCTTGCAGCTTTCTACTGACTTCACTCACTCTGACTCCTCTGGTTGGCTGGTTTATTTAAAAGGTGTGAGAGGAAAAAGGCTGCCTGAAAATAATTTTTCCACAAAAGTGATGATTATTGACTTATTTTCTACTTTAGAACATGCAAAAGGGTGATGACTCAGTAAAAGGTTTGAGTTCATACATCATTCCTAACATTCTTCATATTTATAATACACACAACACAAAAGAGCACATTTCTAATTCAACATTTCCACAATATTCTAAATATTCTACGTCACTGAAGAAGAATTAACACAGTATAAATTCGCCGTATCTGGACGTACCAATAATACTCTACTCTTAACTGTTCAAATGCCACACCATTTAAAGGTAGCACTACAGTGTCCAGGTCATAACTAGTGCTGAACAAAGAACTGTGTACATTGATTGTATTTTCTTTTTACTTCTTTGAACACTTCTAAAACACTCATTTTAATCCATTAATAAATAGTGGTCCTGTATAATTTTATTGCTAATGCACCAAAAGCTCTAACTATAAAGCAATTAAACTGTAGTATATCTTGTAGGATGAGAGTAAGTAAAGCCCTGAAGTGCTGACAATGAAAGAACTAGCAGCAGACAACAAAAACATAAGTCTCTTCGACTCTGTCACACAAAATAATTGATAAGTGCCATGCTTTCATGGTTGTAGAAAAAAAAATGAGGGGAAAAAAACCCAACAGGTACAGGGTCAGTAATAGCAACCTCATAGAAATACTGCAACACTGCTGATATTAATAATTAAATATACAAGAAATCTCAATAAATATTAAGTTATTTGCTAAAGAAATCTATGCCAAGTGGCTTTTTGTGTGTGTGCAGATGAACTGATTTATATCAGAGAAATGGAGAATCTGCTTTAGTGCAGTCTTGTTTTTTCCCTCCTCAGAGCTGTGGAATTATAAAGTGCAAATCTGCTTAAGTTGGGCTTTTTTACATTTATAAAGGGCTACACTTGATTTAGCAATACTATTTTTATTTGTAATGACAGAGACACATTTATTATACATTCTGTTAATCTTCAGACTTGCATTTTGACAGGATTAGGAATTTATACAATATGTAGACCTTAGGTTGCACATTAAGACTGAAGCACTTTGATACATTTGGTTTTTTGCAAGATAAGACTTAGTATTTAAAATGATCATTTTGTGTTTCCTGCTCTCTGAACAATGAACCATAGTAATCCTTCTGATGGTAATCATATTATTTTCTGTTTAAATTATGTTGTGTTTGTACATTTATGGTGTCACTTAAAACAAAATCCAGCAGGTTTTCTTTTTAGGTATCTTTTAAGAGGAACAGAAGTGAATATTTTAAGAAAATGACACAGAAACTGAGTTTTCTAAAAGGTACATACTTCCCAGTACGTATTTTATAAATATTTAAATGAAAGATGATCAGAAATGTATAAATAATTGTGTTAACGCTTTAGAAATTGCAACGGTGTTCTACAGCTCAGTAATAGATTTCCATACTGAAAGGATTAAAGGACTTATATTTGGAGAATGCAGAAACTGTTAGGGTTTTTTTCCTCTTTTCCTATTCAGCAAGTTGCATCACTGTTTCTGATACATAGACTAATTAAATATGATATTCGCATCTACAGATGGTATATAATGAAAATTGACAAAATGATTTCATTAAAATATTAATGCAGAAATTCACAACATTGGAAATGTATAACAGCTTCTTTTCAATCATAATAATGAGAAACTTGTTATTCATTTGCATGAGAATGGCAATTTAGTGTGGCAAAACAGAGCTCCAAATGCATCCCTGCAGTTTATTGCCTTAGGTTTGCAAACTGCCTTAACAGCCATCAGCCAAGAAATGTACATGTCATCTGCAAATCACAAATCACAGATCTTGACTCGAGTGATTGCACAGGGAGAAGTGCTGAAGGGTTCATAGTGGCCAGAACAAGACTTAAAAGTGATGTGAAATAGGGAGCAAAAAGGGCTGCAATTGCCTTGGAGCCTAAAATAGACTGAGCTTCAATGCCATGGAAAAAATCACCAGCTTCTCCATCATTTCTTTAAAGGTCAGAATTTTTGTAGGTGGATTGGGAGCGCAGTGGATTGCAGATGCGTTTAACAGCAGGGTATTTTCCGCTGCCATGACCAGTTAAGGAAGATTTTCAAAAACACATCTGCTGGTAAACAGTTTGGCCCTACTCTGGGTCATCTGCCTTATCTGTGCTCATTGCTGCATGAATTCTTACCTGGATAAAGTCCCAAACCTCACATCAGTCAAAGTTAGGCTTTCAGTACAGTCCATTACATTTTTTAGAGAGGTACCGCCGTGGCTTTCAGTTGGTTTTATGATGCGGGTCTGCTTCTTCACAGTGTAAGAAACACACTGGCAGCAGAGCCACAGAGCATGCTGCTTCCCAATTCCTCATCATGTATCACCCATCAGAAGGCAGAGCACAACACGAAAGAATACACGAAGGGAAAACAGATGACTTAAAGGACTCAGAGAGAGGACTTCTCAGTGCCACAATAGAAGGCTGGTTTCTGACACCATTTCTTATACTTTTAGACCACAAATATTATGCTGAATATTATTTAAGGGAAGTTCAAGCATAAATTGCCTACAAACAGATCTAGAAGGCAGTAAATTCATTTTTCTTTTCAACCTCTGTCACTCTGCAAGTGATTAAATGCCTCTGGTTTAAGATTTCTCTTCCTCGAGTCTGCTACAATAGAATCTGTACTTCTGTCTGGAACTGGAAAGGTTAAAAAATAATCCTCTATATTAAATGGGAGAACCAAAAAGCAATTAAATAAACAAAGGCCTTTGCAGGTTGGACTTCATGCTGATAAGTATTTCAACACTTTACATGTACTTGTATGATACTTAAATATCTCTAAGTAATTTAACTTTTCTAAATGTTTATTAGTCCATGGTGAGTGCACTGGATCCTCTTCTGGGATCGAGATATGAATTTATAAGAAGTGTAAAGTATTTAGATAGTTTCAAACAGATTTTAGAGCACTTGTAACATCTGGGGAATGATTTCTACTTGTCTAGTCTACAGTTTATTTAAGAGAGAAATATAGGCAGTTCAACCAGCTGAAATTCTCTGTACCCCTAGTAGGTGAACCTGTTTGTCTCAATGTTAACTGCAAAGAGGATGTTAATTCCTTTGGAGTTCCTTCTCTCCTACCTCAACTTCTGCCACTCAAATTACAGCATGCATTCTTGTGTCTGTAAAATAGAGGAAACCCCAATGAAAGCAAGTGCCATGGGAAAAACTGAAAATTCTTCCCAACATACTCTCCTGTGAAACAAGACCCTGGGAGAGCCTCAGAAAGCAAAATTAACTTCGGCAGTGAAAAGTTACTGTGCTTTTCATGAAATCTTCTCCTTTGGTTTTGAAAAGACACGCAGCTGGGGCAGCCTTCTTCTACATAGTGGCAACTCTACCTGACATTGTGTGTGGTTATGTCTTCCAAAATAGCTCTCCCTGTGCATCCAAACTATTTGTCCACACATTTATTATTTGAAAGTTTTGCTGTTTAAACTTGAATTTGCAGTTTAAAAAATAAAGATAAAAAAGCCATATTTTTGTTCAGTTTTTATCCCACATTATGTTCACCTCCAGTGGCTGCTGTTTATTCTTACTACAGCCCATCACAATGTGGCTTATAACACTGGTTAAAGCCAATGAGTACCTCAGAGAGCTGAATGCTAGCTTTTAACAAAATTGGTAGACACTGGGGAAAAAGCAGAGGAAAGAAAGAACAGGAAGAAACTAGAGTCCACAGGCACTGATTCTCCAGTGCTTAATATTAATCTTTATTCCAAGAAACTGAAGCCATCATCTCTTTGATGTAGACTAGTTTTGTGGGTCAAGCAAGGTTTTATAGCACTTTGTGACAGTTTTAAGCGTCCTGCATTTTTAACAGATGCTGCTGCAGTAGTGGGGAAGAGCTGTGGTTGCACATTATCATATTTCTTCCTTTTGTTTTCACTTACTGAACCTGGAGAGAATTTTTTCCCCTCGTTTCATCTGATCATTAGTCTTGTTAAGACAAAAATATAAAATTGCATTGCTTCCATTTTTACAGTAAAGCAATTTTTGATGGTCATAAGTTCATGAACCAACAACTTTCCCACCTAGCTCTTTCTAAAGCAAATCTCTTCTGCTTTGTCTGGTTGTACTCACCTGCTTTTCTCCACTGAGCTTTTCTTGAGTCCTGAGGGGAGAACGCAGGATGATCAGTGAAGAGAAAAAAGATCCGATGTTCTTGTTTTCCCCACATTCCTTGTTTCTGCTATTGGCCCCTCTGTTCCACAGAAGGATTTCTGCACCTGTGTGGAGAAACAAGAACAGAAGTAAGAGAGCTTGAAGAGCTGAAAACACTGGAAGAAAGGGGGGGGGGGGGGAAGGAAAGAAAGAAACAGTAGACATCTCCCTGAGGTAATGAGGAGGAAACTCCATGGCTCCAAAGGTTAGACAGTGACAAACTATAGCCTGGTTACTGTTAAGACTTCCAAAAGTTATAGTTTACAGTATTTGCATGTGGGTTTTTCAAATCAGTCAAGTTACTTTCTGAGAAGAGAATTATAGTGTGAAATCAGCGTCTGCAGTCCAGATTTGACATCACATCTGAAACTTTGCTCTGCTTCTCCCCCTTTCTCAGTCTCCTCCTTGCCCAGACAACCAGTTCCCCCTCAACACTATCATTTGTTACCAAGGGAAAGCAGTTCATTTCATGATCCCTTAGTCCTGGTTTAAACTAGATGGTTCCTAAAGGATAATACTGTCAATGCTGTAAATGATTGCTAATCCTACTGTGCTTGAAGAAGAATAGATATGAGAGGGCAATGGGTAAGAAGGCCTGCAATTACTGTAAAAATGAATGGATGAAACACCTAAGTTTCCCTCTTATCTTCTTTCCCTTCCAACAATTATCTAAGGCAGCTACTGAGACCTAACTACTAAGGATCCATGCAAATATCTGCTGTGCTTGTCTGATCAATGATTCAATAGGCAAAGAGGGGTCTTTTTTCCATGCTCATCTTTGATTTCTGCATAGAACTATGCTAAGCTTGTGTTTCTCAGATGAAAGCAAGTGGTACAGTTTATGCTAAAATGACAAAACAATTTGAAAGTGAGTGCGTATAATGGAGAGAAGAACTTAAGCATGTGGTTGACATTATTACGTTTATTTCTCAGTGAGACCTGTCTTTTCATGACACTAATCAAAAAACTGGGTCACCTCACAATGGTAATTTCCTAGGAATTTTGAAATTCGTGAGTCAATTTGATCCCTTTTTAGCTGAACATTCGCTAAGCACAGCAAGGCTGATGGAGCTCAGCTAGCTCATCAGACTTGTCATCGACTGTATGTGAAGAGTTTATATCCTTAATGGGATCAAAGGTTTTATCAGTGATCCTTCGTAAATGTAAACAGGTGAAATATTTTCCTATCCGCATTGATTCCACACCTGACATTTCTTCTGTTGATCAGCTAATGGTTATTGTCCGTTATAAAATCAGAGACAAGGAAGGTTTATTACCTTCTTAACAACCAAGAACCATGCCAAAGAACATCCCCCATCCCCCACAGTTTGAATCCATCTTGCAACAACTGAATATTAATAACATCATTTGCCATTGCCAAGGACAGATTTAAAATAATGCTAGTCTGGACATTATAAGGAACTTCTCAAAATATTGTGAAGTGTTTTAAAATGCAGATTTCCCATTAAAGTCAAATAAAAGTCAGTCATCTAAAATCCGACTCATCCTTCAGAAATTCAGCACTAGAAAGGTCTCCAGACAAGGATTCATGAAAATAAAGCATTGTCAGAGTGAGCCACCCACTTAGATGTTGTTGTCAACACTTAATTACGCTCTTTAGTGTCCTGAATTAACGTTGAGTGTTCTCCCACATGTCTATGAAACTGAGAAAATTCCTGGGAATACCACACATTTTTAAATGTACCACTGCCATCAATGAATTAAGGCTTCTTAAATTCTTCAGCTGTCTAATATGACATTTGTTTGGTATAAAAAAGGAATTAAGTGATGAAAATGACTTGTGTGTAGTATTATAAAATTATAGTATTGCATCTTATTTCAGCAAATTACATTTACTAGACTAAAACCTACATAAATAAATATTTATAGGAACGAATCATACAGTTATAAAATGCAGTTCAACCATATCTAAAAAATATTTCAAACCCTAGAAAAATGAAAGAAAAATATCTTCTCTTGTCAGAAAAAAATTTACATTCTACCTCAAGTAAAATGTTTTTTAGAAAATTTTTATTCACCTAAGATAAAGAATAAATTGCTCTGAACTGTATAAATCACCTGCTGCAAGATTGACCATGTCTAGAAATATGGCAAACAGTATCGAGTTAAAAAGAAGAAAGGACATTTTTACCTAGAGAGGATTAAGACCAGTTTCTCCAGACAGAGCATGAGTAACTTCAAGTCAGGTTCATGCAAGTCAGTCATAGCCACAAAGGTAGAAGTGAGCCTCTGGGCTTAATATGCAAGATTTGATCCCTTTTCCCTAAAACAGCATCAGCACTGACAGCTGGATCACCAGGAGTACGTCTACACAGCAGAGTACAAGCTGTACAGCGATACTGAAAGAGCACTGACCCAATACTGGGATGGTGCAGGGCGCAGGCTGCATCTATCAGCTGATCAAACAGCCTCATTAGGCCATGCAGAGCAAGAGCCATTCAGAACTGCTGGGCCTGCAGCAAGTCACTCAGAGCTGCTGGTGACTCTGCACAGAGAAATCTTTTGCTGTACACACCTTTACTGAAGAACTTGCCAGTAATCCTTTGTGTTGCTCTACAAATTCTGAATCCTGCAAAAGAACATCACATGCTTGGCGTATCTTAAATATGCATTTTGCTCTGCTCTGCCTCATTATTATTATTATTTTGTAAGCTAATTTCCATCAAAATCTTAATTAATTCTAATTTTGAGGTACCAAAACCTGGCTGATCTTAGATGCTTAAGAGAGACCTCCTGGTATCTCCTAGAGTGGTAGGAAGGAATCAGTAAAGTGTGGTAAACATTAGACAACAGAGAGAGAAAGCTGTATTGATATTACCAAAACGATGTACAGAAGCAAAAAATAAAATGTGAATCAAAATGAGACTGAGGTCATCATACTATTAGAGATCAGATTATCATTAATGTTAAGTTTGAATTCAGATGAAGCTAACACTCATCTCACAGAGCCAAAGTAAAGAAAGTAGCTCTCCCCCAAATCTCCAGTTGAGATCCTCTACTGATGGCCTGACTATGCAAACACTTACTGCGTGTACTGATGACTAATGCAGATAACATCTCTGACACAGGGAGAGTTTCCCCATTTGATGAATAAACATGGCCTACTGCAGGAGCAGGTCTCAGTGCTGCAAGCTCCTCAGAGCAGACTGCTTTCTTTCTCAGGCACGTTGCATTCTGATGGCTTTATGCATTAAGAAAAATAAGCAAGGATATAGGTTTCATACTTTTTATTACCAGCTGTTAACTGAAGATATATCTATCAAAATTTTTTCATTAACATATATTCTTTTGATTTAGTGGCTAAGATCCATAGCTCAAAAAACCTTAATAAACAAATGTGCTGCAAAATGTGCTGCCTAGTTCCAGGGCCTGCTTTTCAAGACAGATACTGGAAAGCAGAACAGCTTAAAGAATGAAAATATAATTTCCACAGATGCAATTTTAGATCATCCTGTGTTTACTCTCTGATACTTGATGAAAGCAACAGGTGATATTAATAATCCAGAAAGATACATATATTTGAAATACAGCCCTTAAATTTGGTGGGGAAAGACATAAAAAAATCTAGTATCTAGAAAAATGTAGATGAATTGTGGCTTGTCTGGAGACGAGTGTTTTAAACAGTGAAGGATACAAAGGTGTGTAATGTTTAGATGTCTTAGTCGCTGGGCCTTTTTTTTTTTTTTTTTTTTTTTCCATCTTGTCAAACCTAGGTCCTTTTCCAAAATTTGTGCTAACAGAGGAATAGCCCAGCTACACTAGGACAATGTATTCAACTCACAGTTCATTTTGGTGGCCTTCTTTCCCCAGGAATTAACTTATTTATGCATTTATGTTATGCATGGGAAAACCAGATCTGTGAAAAAGTGCATCCACTGCAGTCCATTCAATATTGCAACTGATCTTTGCACAAAGTGACTGTAAAGTTTATACTGCTGGGGAACAGCAGACCACGTTGTCATTCTTTGTGATGAGACTGGCTGAACATCACAGCTGTGCATGTCTTAGGGTGACACAACCCCTGATGCACAGTGAGTCAAGGCATTGCCGGGCACCAAAAATGTTTGTAGATACTTTTGAGCATAAAGGAGTGGGAGTTACGCTACCTCATGGAAGCGTTTGAAAATAAATTGTGATTACTCAGACACTAAGTTGTTCAGGAATTAGTTTTCCTGATTCAGGTTGTTTGCTGAGACACAATAAATTAAAGAATCCAAGAAAGAGAGGCAAAATCCTACCTTGAATGAAAAAGGATTGAAGTTCAATCTGAAGATTATGTTTCTTATGACAAATATGCTTTTACTCATCCTTTTCCAGTCCTGCTCTTTCCATTACATTATCCTTTTTGTCTTCCAAGAAAGGACTGAGCTGTCATGACTCCAAAAATATGTAGGACATCCATGTTTTTGCAGCTACAAAATTTCAGCCAAAACACAGGTGTCGATAATAATATGAATACTGTCACCCAAATCACCCAGTATTAGCATCCATGCTTTTATCATGTTTCATATCAGAAGAGTTAATGGTTTTAGCACTACTGCTTTGAATGACAATAAGCATAACTCGTTTTTTATCCCATAACCCTTATACTTTGTAGTCATCTGAGCTGTAGGGGTGTTTGTGGGGGTGCAGAAACAAACCCTGTGCTGGACAAATTGAATGCTTTGGATGGTCTTCTGTATAATCAATAGATATCAAGATGTTATAATCACAATATAATAAAGAGAGTTAGGCAAAGTCGGTCGACAACGATAACAAAAGAGAATAAATGGAAGGCTTTCCCTTGGGGTGGGCTCACCACAAAACACCAATAGAGCCGATCTCCAGAAGAGATCCTTCCCCTCTGGTAGCCAGCTCTTAAATAGGTCTAGGAGGGGTGGAGCCAGGCTCCACCCCTTCCGGCAGCACAGGTGAATTGCCTTCACCTGTGCTCCTCTGGCTGACTCATGGCTCACCTCAGGTGATTAATCAGAGGTTCAGGCCGTGACTCAGCAGTTCCCATACAGTCTTCCTAGCTGTACAAGAGGCTGACCTATCATTTACATTGTCTAGAATGCTGATGGCTTGAAGAAGAACAGGAATAGCACTAAGATCTCAAACACCTTGTGGTCCAGGATGCTCCTGTGACACAACGTCATCAGAGCAATTCGACTCCAAGATTGAAGGTCAGAACTGCAAGTTTTTGCATACAGACAACAAGGAACATGTTATGCACAAAAACCAACAAGACAAAAATGAAAAAATGCAACTGAAACTGGATGATACAATGAAATCCTAGTAATGCACAGGAGTAAGTGCTTTGTCCAGTATGAAAACATGGGAATAAGCAAGTCTTTCTTATGATCAAGTAGTTGAAAGTGAGGGTCATCTCTTGCATAGTCATGCATGTACACAGCTAACAGTGAAGAAGCACTGTGGTTTGTTGCCTGACTATGGGACTGAAAGTCTACGAACCTTTGCAGTGTTCTAGGGAGGTCACAGACAACCTCTGCTTCAATACATGCCCCCGCACTGGCCAGAGAGATGGTAGATCTCAAGTGTACATTCCCTCAGCTAATAAAGTTGCACTGGGGCACTGAGAGAAAAGCAATATAAGGCTGCAAGTAATTAACTCACAGAGACACAACTAGAGCTAATTCCAGCACAGAGCAGAAATGAACAAAAAATTGATTGGGGCTGTAGGAGTGCAGAAACTTTATAACATCTAATAACTAAACCAGCAACCCTTGACACTGTGAAAGAAGTTGAGAGGAGTTGTCTGTAGAACACAAGAAGTTATTACAAGCCACCCTGCCAAGGCGGCTGCAAAATGAAAGATACACCGCTCATGTTTTCTAGCTTATATATATGCTTTGTGTACTAGATACTTCCTATGTAAAATTCATTTAATTATGAAATCAAAGTCCAGAAAGTATGTAAGCTAAGGGGAAAAAAAGTAGGGAAAAAAACTTTACTACTACAATTTTCTCCCTCTCAGTTTGGTTTCTCCTTTTTTTTTTTTTTTTTTTTTAATTTGGATATATCCAGTGAAATCAGGAGATACATATGCATACCAGCAAAAGGTTGTATCAAAGGCAAAAACAATTGATGAACTGCCTAATTATGAACATTTGAAAACTGTAGGATAAGAAAGAAGGTAAGATTAACAGAGTCCTGATGAGAGAAAAGATAGAGAGCACATGTAACATTCAGAAAATCGTGACAGTCATTTCATTAGAGAACTGGAAAGAAATACTGAAACATCAGTATACTGTTCAACCTCCTCTGTCAACTTCTCATCAGCATAGACCTCAATAAATTCTTGCAACTCCACATGGCTGTTTCTTTTGTGAAGTACAGTCATCACCTCCTGACCCTTTCTTTATTGTATCTACTTTTGAAGTATATGAGAAAGTACAAAAATGTGCTTTCAAAAAGGTAAAATAAACACATTGCCAAATTGAGCACTGGAGAATGCTACTAGGCTTATAAGGGTAGAATGTGGTTTACCAGGATGTCAATAGCTTCAGGAATTATCTCCCAATGAAATCTAAAGGAAAGAAAAAAAAAGAAGAAGAAGAAATATATGCAAATAAACATCTTTACATTGGCATAGCATTGCAGTTAAGATAAACATTGGACTGCAAGGAAAACACTCTTGTCCAAAGCTTGCTGCTTTGAAAATCAAGCTGCAAATCACGCAGTAATTTTTCTTTCCTTTTTTCTCCCATAAGTTTTCCAATTTTTCTTTGAGCTGGGTAAAAAAATCTTTTCAGATAGGGCTCCACCTACATTTTCCTCGCACTTTTTTTTTAGTACTTCCCTGCCTCAGCTGAAATCACAAAGTGTGGATATTTGAAGTATATATACAAAATAAAATTTACTAATATATTTTAACTTCAAAAGTAACTCCCTATTTTTTCCCCGAGCAGTAATTGGATTTGAATTTGGCTGAATTTATGTCATGAAAAATTTCCATGACTATCTTACTCTGGAAGACCAAGTAAAAAGTAAGCAAATCACACACATGCAAACACCCACAAACTACTTCTAAGAGGTAATCACAACTTCCCCTTTTGTTAATTTTGTCCTCATAAAAATATTAACTTTTCTGTGAATTCATTTGCAGCATAGCACAGAAAGAATCTCTCAGAATACTGTAGAACATAACATTGAAATATTTTTGTTATTTTACCACATTGTCCAAGGGGAAAACTCTCTGCAATGAACTCATAGACATACAGCACTTACACATGGATTATCCACAAATTTTTATTTGCATTTTACTTGAATTACTCAATCGCTGCCATATTATGCAAGATAAAGGTCATGTTTTCAAGAAGGGGCATGGGTTTTGGTCACCACTGATGCAACACACAATACAGATGAGCACACAAGAAGCATTTACTAGCACTTCATAAGCATAGAAATGTTTGGAAGGCAGCTGTCAGATTTTGCATGTGTGTGTCTTGTCAAGAAAAACTGGGTTGGTGTCAGTCAAATTATCTTGTCCATCAGTCTGTTAGGAAATATACTGAGAAGCCTAAAACAAGATATTGAAAGAGATGGTGTTATTTCTTCTGTGAAAGGAGGGGACGTTTTATGTAGCAAATCTGACAATGAATTTCCAACATGAAAGAATCTTCTTACTACAGCTTAGCTAACTTCCTTGATCCAAGGTTTTAGAATAACCTGAGAGCATCAATCAGAAAGAAAACAATATAAAATGTCTTGATAAAAACTGAGTTCTATCAGGCAAAGTCAAAAGAAAGCAACCAGAAGGATCAACACATCAAGATAGCATTTCTTTCTTTTTCCATCCCCTGATGCAGCTCTTCCTGTAAACTAATGGCTCTAACTTGATGAGTAAATAATTGTTTATAGTTATTTAATTTGCAAAAACCAGCTAGTCTGGCTGTGTCCACCGCTTCTTCAATTGTAGAAATCACGTCAAATATTAACAGTAGAATAACATCCTCCTCTTGGACCTATTAAGAAGAAAGTAGGGATGGGTATTTAACCCTTTCAAACAGCAAACATTTTGCTCATTTAACTCCTACTTCTCTGCCATTGAGCATGCTCCCAACAAAGCCATTCAGTAAATCAAAATATCAGTGTTTAGAACGTTTGCCATTCCTCTGCTGTAAGTTCATACTTGAAATAAAAACAATATCCCCTAAATTTCATTGGTATTAACATTTTAATGACAGCCCATGAGTGTCCCTATATATGGAGAATGATCAATAGTTTTGACAGATAAAAATGGAGGACTTCCACACATGAGATGCTGAAGCTGCTGGATGTATTGGTACAATGACAGCAGTGTGATGTCAGTCTCAATAAGCAGCTAGACTGAAGACAGAAGAGAAGGAATTTAAAGACATTTTACTGTTGTTTAAATGTCCTGTTTTGCCATCATGCCAGATAACAGAATAAAATTTGAGCACAACATGTTTCCCAGTAGCTCTATCTAGTTTCTGAAGCACGAGGAAGAATTTCTCCTTTTGCCACTTGAAAAAGCCAGTTACTTTCAACAGACCCATCTACAGATAAACATGGAAGGAATTAATTTAGCAGTGTAGGGAGAGTTTAATAAGCCATATCTGTAAGGATTCCTTCTTGACATATATCTATACATAAAACACCATCCTTTTATTTTAAATATATCTCACCACATCAGGAAGTGATAAACAACATTTGGACCACTCCTCATTTTGCCAGAAGCCTCCACAGTTACTTCAATTACTTTTGTTAATACTTCCTGCCACCACTTAGCCAGATCCTATGCTTAAAATAGTAGCTTCATCCATATCAGTATAGAAAGAACTTTTTAGTGGTCATGCATTTTCTCTTGTATCGGAGCCAGCAGGACACAATATTTATCACCATGTAATGTCTTCACTGTTTCAAACACCATTTTCATATGAAAACAGAAGCTAAAGGGGTCTTGGTGAAATGAGACTACATAGTAGTAGTTCATCCACACTTCATCTATCAGCTCAAGAGAAATAGTAATAAACTCCAAGCAAAGAATGTTCATTTGTGTTCAAATCAATAACAAAAAATAGCTTTTCTTTAAAAACTGAAAAACAAACAAACAAAAAATCAAACCAACAGCAAAACTACTACAGATTCCTGGACTCTTATTCAGTTTGTTTACAATCTTCCATGACTGTACTTTATTGTACACATCACATCCCAAACTTTGATCCTGAATTGATAAAATGCTCTTCTTGTTGAGACTAGTATCCACCCATTCACATCAAGCCTCACTTGCAATCACCAGAGCAACCTTCAGAGCAAGGTGAAAAGACAGAAGCTCTCAGGAATCATTGCTGGCAGTAAGCATGAAAGATATAAGATTATACCAGTGTGAACAGCTAGTATTCAGGTATATTGTCACAGGATACTAGGACGCTCTCTCACCACAGTTTCCTAATGAAAAACACAGCTGAGGATAACAGTTTGGTTTTTTCTTTTCAAATAAAATAATTCTACCATTTCTACAAAATATTTAAACTTTGATTCTTCTGACCAAAGATTAAATTCTATTTCATGCTTTCATTATATTTGTTGTCTTTAAAAAAGTAAAGCAAATGGCAACAAGGAATACTTATCCAATTTACTGATTTAGCTAGAAGGCCTCAGTCAATCTGAATAAAGCCTCAACTAAGTTAATAGAGAAATATGGCATTTGGATCAGTGACTTACATACCTGTTCTTGAATTGAATCTATAACATACAACTTTCCTGTAATCTGCAGAATTATCTTAAATTACCCATAGAAAGGTTAATGTTTAGAATTTAAAATAACTATTAAATTCAAAAATCCACAAAAAGTGCTTCATTTTTCATTGGATAATAATGTTAATAAGCAATTAAACCACCATAATGCTACCAGTCACTCCACAAGACTTTGCATATATTATTCAGCCTTCGCACATCTTTCAGTCCTTTTGTGCTGGTTAACTGTAATACAGTCTATCATTCCCCTTGTCTAATTAATTTTTTTTACATTGATCTTAACTTTCAAAATAAAGCCTTATAAGAAAGAACTATTTATTCTACTAATACAAGCGTAACCTTGTAGCATTTTCCTTTGAAAGTTATCCCATTTGTATCTACAGCTCCTTGCAAAAACCTGAAGTATAAAGTTGGAGAAAGCAGATTTCCCAAGATAAAAATACATATCATTAGAAAAAAATAAATAATATACGTGTCTATGAGTACATTAACAACAGTGCCCACTTACCAGCCTGTTTCAGGTTATATACAAAGAGAAATGCAACCATGCTGTTTCACTTTAGCACAACCTTAGAGTTTAGCTCTAAATCATTTCTGAGGAAAGGCTTCCTGCAGGCTTTTCACTTAAGTAGTTGTAACTACAACTGCAAAACACTGTTGACTGGTGGGCTCCAGAGACTTGTTCATTACCTGTCATTAAATGTTTTAAAGTTTGCATAATTGATCCAGCCAATAAGTCATCATTGATTTATAGGGGTCTGTGCTGAAGAGTTGCTCGTTAAAAATTCATAACACTGGTATGTGTCTTTACAATCCATTAGCTGTTTACGTACCCACAGTCCTAAGATTGATTGACCTTGGACTGAGATTCTCATGGACTCTTTTTTTTTTTTTTTTTTTTTTTTAGAAAGAAAATCTGTTTCTTTTCATATTTTTTTATACAGGTTCACCATATAGAAAAGCAATATTTCAGCCTTCTCCCTTGACGGCTATACTTTGATTTTTTTCCTCTCCATCAAAACTGAAACTTTAGTTGAAATGATGAATAAATAAAGCATACTCCATAAACAGCTTTCCACTATTATTTAAGCTTGCGAGCTGTGCTCTGTTAGTCTCCTTTCCCCACCATCAGATTCAAGTGTGTAAATGTTCTAAAAGGCTTTGAATGTTTTATGATGATTTCAGGGAATGATGGAGTAATAGCTGAAGAGCGAAGCTATTAGTTTTAATATTTATATTGAGTGCTCTGAAACATTAATGTGACAGGATGTAAGATCAGAGCAGCGGGACATATTTACTTCACAACCATTGCCACGTGGCAAAAATGTTTATTTTCTGAAGCTCTGAGGCCAAGTTTTTTTACAAGAATTTAAAGTTCAGAATGACATATACATTAGCTTTTCCTGAACTCTGTACTTATTTTTAGGAACTAAAGATCGGTTACTCTTTTGGATACTGCTTACTTCAGTGAGGTAGAACCCAAGCATTATCATTCTGGAAGTGCATCGTGGTCTTTTTACAGAAGTTTTTCAAAGCTGATAATAGTTTAGAAATTCATCTCTCCCTGTCCTGCTGTGTCTGCTTCCGAAAGAGCACCTTAGTGAAAAGGAAAACAGACAGTTGTTAAAAAAAAAGAAATGTGTTGGGCACAAAAGCAGAATCATCATTAAAAGGTTGTTTCATATTGTCTTCCAATATTTCATGCATGAAGTAAACCAATCCTGTAAATGTCCTAACTCATTGTGTTTGGTTCTTCTGTTCAAACTAGTAAGCATATTAAGGTAAGTGATCTTAATTACCAAGGGTCAAACAGTCCTCACCCCACTTGTATGGTTCTCATGGTCTCCAGTGAACAAATAAAGGAAGCAAGCTGAGATCCCTAGGGAGAAATCTTCCTATCAGATTTGCAGCGTGGATCTGATATAAGTGGAACAAATGATGACTTACTGCTGCTACATTATGAAAATGTTTTCTCCAGATGTTTCCACGCTCTGTTTAAGGACTGCATGGACTGATATCACCACTAGGAAGGTAGTTCACAGATCTCCAGAAGGAGAAACAGTTGGGTCTGTTTGGGTGCCTTTTTGCACAGTAGAAAAAATAAGTTATCTTGAACTAAGACAAGCAAATTTAGGACAGAAGCACTCAGTAGACAATGAAAGTTGTCTTCCTAAAAATCTTAGTTCTCTCACAAATATTTCATGAGCCTAATTAACTTCTAACTTAGTTCTTGGTGATCTCCACTTCCAGACAGCTTTCCCCAACAAGTTTTCCATGCAATCTTCTGTTCTTAGCTTGTTTACAACTGTTGCTTAAGTCACTTTTCTAGATATAATTCTTTTGGTAGTTGAATTATACAATACAAAACCTATTAGTCTGGGCTTTTTCAACACATTTAAAAGGAAAAAGAAATACACTACCTGCATTTGTGTGTAAAACAACTCTATAACTTTCTGGACCTCTCTTTATCCATCAGAAAAGATAATTTCCAAGCAACTACCACCATTTCTCCCCTTATAGGAACAACCTTTCAAGAGTGCTGGAGGAAACTTTCTATAAGGAAATACAGTTGTTAATGCTAAAAATGAGGGTAACAAACAGGGAGAATGATTTGCCTCATTGAAAATCTGTGGCTAATATTCCAACGCTTGTTTGGTACAGCATCTTCCAAAGGTGGACCAAACACAACAAAGTTGAGGTATCGGCTACCTGTCAGGGCTTCTTCACATGACAGAACTCTACTAAAACACATTCTCTATCAAGGCAATTCATGCCTTTGTAACAGAGTAAACATCACCACTACAGCGTACAAAAGCAACTGTTTTCGTGCTGAGGCCAAAAGAGAGTCCAAGACAAGGTGAGACCATCACAGAATTGGCATCCTGTCTTAGTGACAGCATCTTTCTCAGAAACAGAGCATGGCACTGCATGGATCACTCTTCTCCTAAAAGATGACATTTCAGGCAGAAGAGAATGCGTCTTACAGTATCCTTTTTCAGGGAGTTTCCACATGAGTGCTGGAATCACAAAACATTGTTCTCTCAGCAGGATGTTCACTGACAACTACTGACTCAAAAATGCCAATTTTAATTTACAAACTTCACATTCAGCAATATTTCACACATGAAGTATGTTAAAAAGTGCTCACTTCCATGTGAAATCTCTGCCTGTGGCATTGAGGAAAATGGTTGCAATTTTGTTTAAAATGGGTCAAATTCATTCCTGCTATTGATTGTTGTTTGATTTACAATGATGATAAATTTTGTCCAATGTGGTTAATGGAGTCATTAGTAAAAATTCTGCTTAAATAACTTATTTGTCTTTTTTCCCCACACATGAGTTTTACATAGCCCAAATAATAAGTAATCTTTTGTTATTTACTACACAAGTAGCTAGCAATGATGTACTCAACAGAGTACTGTCCCTAATTATCAGAAATTAGTGAGTTGGTATAGTCTGTATGATATACAAATTGTGACAAGTTTGCTTTCAGAGTATAAACTTTTAAAAACCACCATAAAGACCCCCATAAAAATATGACTTTGACTAGAAAAAGATGTAAGCAGCACAACGGCTACATGGGTATTTTTCCTTAGAGATCAGGAGAAATATGACAAGTATGACTGCTATTATAGTTATATAGCATATTCCATTTAGCAGCGATATAGCAGAACTGTGAAAGCATATCCTAAGGTATTTTCACTTCATGCATTTGACATTGATATTAGTTATTGCATTTAAGATGCATTGGGCTGTTTATTGCCAACTGCTTCCCTTCACTGAGAATGTTAAGCACAGCAGAGAAATATTTGATGCTACAAATTATTTAGCTTGCTACTCCTCATTTTCCTTTTAGTATGCAATTATTTGTTTGGTTTCACTGAGCAAATGAAATTTCAAGGGCATTTCAAGGAAAATAAATAAAGTACAACCCAAAAGGGCTTTTTTTTGTTTGTTTGTATTCAGGAACAGCACTGAATCATGCATATGTATGAATCAACAAAATCAGGTTAGCTAAGAAATTGGAAATTGCACTCCACACTAGAGCATTTTTCTTGCTCTAGAGATCCTTGCCATGGATTTGAAGGACTAATAAAAAATCAGCAGCATGACTGGAACAGATGTTTTTTATGGACTTGGCTTGTTAACAGTCTTTTTAGCTTCTCCAAAGGACTTAAACCAAGTTCCTCACTTGTCCGAAATATCTGAGATGATGTTAACATTGTCCAAAATGTACACTAACAAGCTGCTGTTAAAAGCTAAGGTCTTGCACATGGTTATGAATAAAAATTCAAAGGATTGCTGCAAATGTGATGAAACCCCAAAGTAGGTAATGTTACAGAACAAAAAAAAAAAAAAAAAAGGAAACTTATTGAATGTGTCAAACCCTTATGGTATAATTCTGCTTGAAGGGAAGACAGGCTGGGAAAATAATTCCATGCACTGCACTGCTTGTATTGTAGAAGCAAGAGCTCATTACAAC